>NW_025766708.1:0-24273 GCF_003918875.1 Haliotis rubra
AGTGCCATTACGTATTGCTAATACTAAATGGGCAAAACCTTTCATGTCTTAGTATGTTTGTGATATCTGCCCGTTTCTACTAGAAGAGTATGGTTTGATCTGAGGAATCTTACAATATTCATTAGATAGATTTTGACATCGTATGAATCTAACAATGCAATTATGATGCCGGAAGTTGCCTCTTTTATGGACGAAAACAATCTCAAGCTCGGAACAACATTTAATTGTTTCTGGCTTTTAAACTTGATAGATATATTAAGCCCCTGTAACTACGTTGAAGATATTTTCATCTACTTAGATGATAACTGCTTACGTCAAAGATATTATAGTCTTCCTATCGACTTTGGTTACCATATTTTTCCCGTATGATAGAACTAAATATTTCTGGATCTGTTTATGTAACTTGCTTATCTTAATTAATAAAGACCAATATCTTGGACGTTCTTTTTTAGTGAGGAGTACCATCTGATAGGTATTAACCAGTTCAGACGTGAAAACGATACGTATTGCAATACGCTGATCGAAAACCGGTATTTTGAGATGCATTCGGAAACACTAGGAAACCTTGATGATCGTGGCAACTGTGGTAATGGTGGTGGTAATGATCGACGTGAAAATTATATCTAACTGAGAAATGCAAGATTTATGGACGTCAACTTCTATATTGTGGGATAGACAGTTGGCATACATAAATCCGCTTTTCTTACCCCATTCCACTTCTGCATGCCCTTCAAAGACTTTTACATTTGAACTCTATTGTTAAGTCTGGTTTGAAGTTGTGTTCTTAATTCTTGTTCAAGTGTTTCGGCAGTCGTTTTGATTGAGGATTGTTTTAAACATTTACACTCATTAATGACCAATGATCCCTGATATGTGAGAGTGGAGAAAGTAGTTAAAACTTAGGCAAATCCTAACTCCTATTGATGGGTAATTTATTCTTTTCCTTGTTTCATTTGTGCCAACATGTATTTATGTTCTTATTTTGTATCGCGATTAAAAGCAAGCTTATTATGGCTTAATCAAGCATAAGTGATTTTGTTGTGTTTTTTGCTTATAAATAAAAGGTTGGCTCAATTAACTCAATAATATGCTTTGCATCACCAATATATCGCAATATGAAAATTCTCTGCAATACCCACCCCTTACCATCTGAGCAGTAAAAGTGACTCTTCATTTAGATATGTCAGATATTTTGTCGGAATGTATTTGAGTTATCTGTATTGTTTTAAAAAATGATATTTTTAGATTTGACATCTCCGAGGATTTGTAGAAAATACAGAAAAGGCCTAAATAACATAGACACATATAAGTACTCCCTATAAAAGGATAGCTCTTCTTGCAACACGTCTCTCTTTACGCTTTGCAACACTTCCTTCTAATTCTTAAAAGTGTCCCCTTGATTCAAACTAAGTATTTCAAAAGGTTTTTTCGAAAGGAGGCATTTATTTGAAGCGGCATATAGGTACAACATAGGTATAGCATTATCACATTGGCATGTAGTCTTCGACAAACTTACAGCAGTAAAGCATGAAAATATGATTTTCCTTTGTCAGTTGCCTAATAAGTATCCGGTGTCCGATTCAAATTAGTCGTTGCTCTTGCTTTCAGGCACTGGTGTGTCTGATCCAGACTCTTGTTATTTGCACACCAGAGCCTAGATTTTTGAAGCTCTCTTAGCCTAAGATAGTCGTAAGTTAATGTTAATGTATGGCACTTACTTCTATCTTAGCGCTTAGAGAGCTTCGGAAAATCTAGCCCCAGTGTAATAAAGCTGTGATATCACTGACGTTAGCAATACACAAATTCTCATCATACGTCCCGTCGCAGCAGCTGTTTACAATCAATGAACGGTGACTTGGAATAAATGTTTTGCATTCATTATTGTCTTGTTAATTTGTTATGCCATGAAAGCATATTTGGTCATGTAATAAGATATGCCATCGTCGATTGAAACGTGGTCCTGCGACAGTCCATTATTGACATAACAAGCCATTCATTATCACATTTCTATTTCTGCTCTTTTGTCTCGTAAGGACAGTCCTATTATGAACAATTCATATCTTAAATTGAAGCAGCACGTTTTAACTCCTTGCTGACAATGCAAGCAATACCGCCTCCCTCGGTGGTAATTAATAACAGTTAATGAAGGGCCATCTGGTTTTGGACTGGAAGTGTATAGAAGCTGTTCTGTGTCGAGACAAGACCACCACCTCACTATGAAGACTTTGTTGGTACCTACTTGCGCTCTCCTTTGTTGCCACATGTTGGTCGCAACCCCTCAGGGGAAGGCGAGGGCCCACCTCCACCAACTGGCTGTCCTCCCCTAATGAGGGTATATGGGAAAATCCCGCCAACGCAGACAACAGCGGCCAGAGGGTGACGGTCCACCTCCACCAACAGGATGCCCTCCCACCTCCAGAGGGGCAATGAACAATCCCGACCACGCAGACAAGCACAACAACAAGGTCCCCAAGGTCAGGGGAGGCCAAGGCTCCCTAAGGTCCCCAAGGTCAGGAGGCCAAGGCTCCGAAGGTCCCCAAGGTCAGGGAGGCGAAGGCTCCAAGGTCACTCAAGGTCAGGGAGGCCAAGGCTCCCCAAGGTCCCCAAGGTCAGGGGAGGCCAAGGCTCCGAAGGTCCCTAAGGTCAGGAGAGGCGAAGGCTCCCAAGGTCGCCAAGGTCAGGAGGCCAAGGCTCCGAAGGTCCCAAGGTCAGGAGGCGAAGGCTCCCAAGGTCCCCAAAGGTCAGGGGAGGCGAGAGGCTCCCAAGGTCGCAAAGGTCTGGAAGGTCCCCAAGGTCAGGGAGGCGAGGCTCCCAAGGTCGCCAAGGTCAGGGGAGGCCAAGGTTCCCAAAGGTCCCCAAGGTCAGGGGAGGCCAAGGCTCCCAAGGTCCCAAGGTCAGGGAGGCCAAGGCTCGAAAGGTCAGAGGGGTGATGGCTCCCAAGGTCAGAAAGGCAGAAGGTTCCAGAAGGTCAGAAAGGTGAAAGATCCGAAGGTCAGGAGAGGCGAAGGCGGGCAAAGGCCCCGAAGGGCAAAAGGAACAAGGATCTGAAGGTTCCGAAGAAAGGCCCAGAAGACCCCCTCCACAAAGGTATTTACTGACATTCAAGGATAGTTTCTTATGGGCTCAGTTCCATATGTATGTTTCTTGTAGGTAAGCTTCAAAATGACTATACAGTAGAGAGTATGTACATGTTTCAACTTCTTATTTGACAAGACGAGTCTGAGTGTATCTTGTATAAAGAGCCGTTCATGCATTTGTGATCAGTGACGGTGGACTAGCCTGGTGGTTAAAAGTTTCACACGTCATGTTGAAGTACGGTCCTGTTATCCATATGGGTACAATATGTAAAACACCTTGGTCCTTCCCCAGTCATATTACCAGAATATTGGAAGGCCGGCGAAAAAAGACATACTTACTCATAAGTCACGCATCTTTGATCAAAACCTGCAGTCACGTTACCAATGTGCGTGAAAACCCCATGAAACGTAATATTACTGTTTTAACGCATGTTTTCTCATCTTTTCAGACGATGATTCCTGTGAAAGAAATAAAACAAATGAATACTGAACGATTTGTTACGTGTAGTTCCTGCATGTGTGTGTTTTGTCATAATGTGTGTTTAACAGTGATGTGTGAAGAAAGATATATTGTTTTGAATACTTCATTGGTATTATCATCTGTTTGTGGTGAAAACGTATTGATGAATTTCACTTTAAACGAAAAAAAAGTAAATCAAAGAAGTTGAAATTAAGTTTGCGAATTCTCATAATTTTACCTTGCCAATTGAACAGTTAAATTTCAGAATTTTTATACAACTTAGGATAAAGTTGTTTAACAAAACGATCATAGATGAGCGTTAGTGAGTGAGTGAGTTAATATTTAACGTCACATCGGCAATATTTCCAGCCATATCGTGACGAGAACATTTGATATTGAAATGAATTATATGTATATTATAAAACCTGCCAACGAAGGGCAGTAAAACAACTAGAATATCACATATACAGATAAAACTAGTAATAGAGTCTAAAACATTTTAGACAAACACAATATAAAATTGGGCTATAGATCGCCAACAACTGAAGGTAGGTCACCATACTAGAAACCATGGGGACTTACATTACTTTCGCTATCTGCATGGATCCTAGTTGGATTTACACCATCCCTCAGCAGCTGGCGATTGTAGGACAAGTTTAGCCAAAATTTAAATGAACAAATATACTACGATTAAAAATCGGGTAAGCAAAAAGTTAACTTTGGAAAGTTTTGGGACTTACGTACCCTCTCAGGAGGACAATAATTTTACAATACTTCAACCCTTTGAGGATACAGCCACTAACAATCTCAGTTACTAATTCAAACTACCAATAATAAAATATATATCTATTTACAAATCACTTAACAAATCTAATTCTTTTTTTAAAAGGCAATAACTAAATGAGGGAACGAACATTATTAAAAGATCCTTAAATGTTTTGACATTAAAATACTTATCCCTTGTGATGGAATATTCAATGCAGTCAAGCAAGACATGCTTGACTGTGATTCTTCATCACAAAGGGATGCAAACTGGAGGATCTTCGCCTTTAAGCAAATATTCATGGAAATTATATCTAGTATGGCCAATGCGACATCGCCGCATAATGACCTCCTCAAATCTGGACTGACAACCCCAAGTAGGTGTAACCAATGTAAGGTTTTATTGCATGTAATTTATTAATACTACTTGAGTGTCCCACTTCTTCTGCATCAGATCACGGATGTAAGTTCCCAATGCAAAGCTTTGTAATCAGAGTAAGGAATAAGAAGTGGTGTCACAGATTTGTTGAGTGCTACCTTAGCAGCAAGATCAGCCATTAATGTTCCCAGAAATGCCAACGTGGCTGGGTAACCAACAAAAGACGATGTCGCATTGGCCAGTAGCAAGATCATTATAGAATTCGATTATTTCAATTAAAGTGGATGTTTGCAAGAGATTTTTAATCGCCTGAAGGCAAGAAAAGAGTCAGAAAATATTATATATTGTTTATGTTTGGGATGTCTTTGAATATATTTAAGAGCCTGTTAAGATGGCGTTTGCTTCTGCTAACAAAATATGAGAGCTGTTATCTGGTATTCTAGAAGATATTGTTCTGGATCCAATGACAGTGGCACATGCACCACTGCGCCACCATCCTTGGACCCATCTGTAAAAATAAGGATTTGTATGTATTATAGTTATTCTTTTAATTGATTATATTCTTGTTTATACTGTAATTCGTTAGTTTCTGGATTTTTAAACTTTGTCAGTGTTAGGTCAACTTGTGGCCTCACTGATTGCCAAGGAGGGAGAGGAAAAAGACGGAAGGAGATATATTCTCCAACTCAATGCCAGCAGCAGCAATATATTGTTGGATTCTTATCCCAAGAGGTGGAACAAGTGAAGGTTTTTATTATACGTAAGTCCTCATAAAGAGGATTAAAAACGCAAAGTGATGTGAGCAGGATTAGATTCATTAGAATATAACTTTGTGATATATTGTAGGACAATTTGATACGGCGAAGTTTTTAAAGATGGCTCATCGGCCTCAACGTAGAGACTGTCAATGGGAGGGTTCTGAAAGACCCAAGACAAAGTCTTAGACCCTGGTGATGGATAGAATCAAGTAGTTTGAGGTTGCTTTGCAGGCCCCACCATATACGATGGAGCCATAATCAAGTTTCGAGGCGGACCAATGATCGATACAGGTGGAGGAGTGTAGCTTGATCCTCCCCCACTTTGAGTTGGAAACAACTTTCAACAAATCGAGTGCCTTCAGGCATTTGGCTTTCAGTGATTTAATATGTGGCAAAAAGTTAAATGGGAGTCGAAAATGAGACCCAAGAATTTGGCCTCCTTAACCACTTTGATGGGAGTGCCATTTTAAAGAGATAGTTCTGGATCTTTATGCGGTTTATATTTTCTACAAAAGTGTAGACAATTAGTTTTTGGATTTGGGAAAATTTAAAACCGTTTTCAAGACACCATTTATTTATTTTATTTAAACACAGCTGCAATTGCCGTTCAATAGTATGCATATTTTACCACGACAAGAAATATTAAAATCATCCACAAAAGTGATCCATCAATGGAATCGTTTAAAACCTTGGATAAACTGTTAATCTTGATACTAAATAAAGTGACGAGACAAAAATACTGCCTTGAGGGACACCTGATCCTGATTGTAATGATCAGACAGAGGTTGAACCCACTCGGACTTAAGGAAATTGTCTGTCTTTCAAAAACCGTGATATAAAAAAAGGCAAACGGCCTCTCAAACCAAAGTCATGTAAATCCCTCAAAATGCCATGCTTCCAGGTCGTATCATAAAGCTTTCTCGAGATCAAAGAATATCGATACGGCATGTTGTTTATTTACGATAGCATTCTTAACAAAAGGATTCCGAAGCGCACCAAATGATCAATGGTACTTCGATTTTTTCCTGAAACCACATTGAATATTGGTTATAAAGGTTATTGGTTTCAAGATACCAAGTTAATCTATTATTATTCACCATACGTTCCATGGTTTTACAGACACAGCTAGTTAGAGATTGGTCTGTAATTAGACGGATCTGTATGATCCTTGCCAGGTTTTGGTATTGGGACTACAATGGCATTACGCCATGAAGGCGGGAAATTCTCCAGACGTCCATATTTTGTCAAATATATCTAAAAGTGTCATCAGACATGGTTCAGTAAGTGTTTCAGTAGCTGGTGGTAATGTATGTTGTCATCACCCGCTGCAGTGTCATGAGCTTGCTCAAGAGCAGTATGTAGCTCATGTAATGAAAACACTTCATTATAATCTTCACCGTTATGTGATTCGAAATTAAGTTTGGTCTTTCCTGTTGTTTCTGATATCTCTGAAACTCAGGGACATAATTGCCGATGATGAATTTTTGGCAAGGGTTTCGCCAATTTTATTTGCAATGTCAGATTTATCAGTTAGCAAGTTATCACCATCTTTAAGATGATGTACAGCTGATTTTGAACCTTTGCCTTTTATTCGCTGAACCATGTTCCAAACCTTAGACATTGGCGTACGCGAATTAATTTGGAGACATAATTTCTCCAAGATTGTCGTTTGTTTTTGTTTAAAGGTACGACGCGCCTTTGCATTATATTTTAAATTTATTTAAGTTATGGACAGTTGGATGATGGCGGAAATAATGCTCGGCCTTTTCCTCGCTTTTTCTGGCTTCGTCTACAATCAGTATTAAACCATGGTTTTCGTACATGTGGAGTCGTAGAGGACTTGGGTATACACTCATCAGCTATTTCATTTAAAATATCAGAAAAGGTTTGAAGATAGGATCAGTTATATCACTGAAACATTCAGGTCGCAATTTAGATTGACATAAGGTTTGATATAAAGACCAGTTCGCCTTCGAAAAGTTCCATCTTGCATACGATGGAGTATCAGATGGAGTTATTTCTGAAAGTATAGCTGGGAAGTATCACTTCCACAAAAGGTCATTATGAACAGACCAATCAAATTCATTCAGAGGTGAATCTGCAAGAGATAAATCAAAGAAGAATAAGAAGTGCCAGTTGCAGGGATGAAGATAGGTGCTTGAATCATCATTAAATATGCACAGGTCATTATTGAAAATGAAGTCTTCAATTATTTTACCTTTAGTATTAGTGGTAGTACTGCCCCAAGAGTAGGTTGTGACCGTTTAGGTCACCCATGATAACACATGGCTTTGGGAGTTGATCATAGAGTGATTGAAGATCAGTCAGCTGGAAGTGTCGATGAAGGTGGGATATACAAGAGAGCACAATGTAAATGCTACACCCAGAGTAAGTCGCACTGCAACAGCTTGGAGATTAGTGTTAGAGTAACAGGGCTGTGAATTACATTCTGTCAGAATAAGGATAGTAGAACCTCCAGTGGCTCTATCACCTGGAGGGAAAAATAATTATAGGCTTGAAACTGACGTAAGTTAAAAATTATCTGTCTGTTTCAGATATGTCTCTTGCAGACAGAACGCTGATGGCGTTAAATCCTGGAGTAATAGCTGTAGTTCATTAAAATTTGTCCGGAGTCCTCTACAGTTCCACTGCACGATATTGGTAGATAGACCTATCTTTTAGGCGGATTAATTGGGGATCTACCCCTCACCGTTTTCGAGGGGCGACAAGCTATGTGCCCTAGAATGGACGTTTTCGGACACGTCCATGTCCTCAAGTGATCCGTATTTGTTAAATAGTTTAATTTTATCATCTGACCCTTTTGGGGCTCTGCCACTTTGTTTTTCCAAGAATCTTGCTTCTGTTTGTTTTGCTTTTGATGATTTGAGATGAGCGTTAACTTAGACCAACCCTACTTGTTCTCGGTATTTCATTTAATGTCCATACCCCTTGTAATACAAACCAATAATAGCGATTTGAAACTATGATCGTTTGTTAAACAACTTTTAACCTAAGTTGAATAAAATTCTGAGATTTAAAAGTTCAGTAGGCAAGGTAAAATTATGAGGATTCGCAATCTTAATTTCACTTTATTTGATTAATTTTACTTTTTGTTTAAAAGTGAAATTCATCGGTACGTTTCTTTTCACTGCAAACAGACTATAGTATTTTTCATACCAAAGAGAACCCTAAGAAATGGAACGGACACGTGCGGCCATAATATCTATATCGATTCGCTTTGACAGAAACATGGGATCACGGTCTTATCCCACGTGGTTGTGGTTTTGGTTCGACAAATACCTCAACGATGTTTGCATGTTTGGAAATTGAAACTTAAGGCTTCCCTTCCATCCTCAGTCATCAATTGTTAAAAGCTGCGGTATAACAAACTCATTCATCCCCATAATCACTGAAGACCGAACAGGGATTCTGCTTTAGAACAGACCCGCAACCTTTGCTGGGTTCTCGGGGAGACGACCAAGTGGATTGGATGACAGGCTCTGTAACTACAACGGTTTTAGCTACATAGGTTTTGACTGTAGGTTACAACGATCAATGGCTTTGTCCAAATGGATGGTGATGGCAGCTGAAGCCGACGATCACGATTGCACGGATTTACAATAATTGTAGCGCTGACATTGTTTTTGTGTAATTGGGCCTTTGAGCCTTTTATGATTGTGTCATCGCAAACAGACGACATATATCAATCACGTTGTATACACTCCAACATGTACACGCCGCCGTCATACAGCTGAAATATTGCCGAGTTGGGCGTTAAACAGCCACGTATACACCAAACAGTGAATTCGTGCAATATTCACATCATGTAGCTAACAGACTACTCCGAATAAACCAGAGCTGGGAGATCCAAAGTTAGCAAGAGCCTCCTCCCAAGTTGAAGTTAGCTAGGCTACAGCTAGGCCATTACAATTTTCGCAAGTTGCCGCTTGATGACCTCAGGTCAACAGGTCAAGGCTAACCCTCCTTGCTGCATTTTTTTCTGGAGCAAATAGGGATTGACCTTGAATATTAAGGAAGGGAATTTTTAAAAGCATTCCACAATAGGCCATCTGATTTAGATTTATGAGCATTATGCTAATACGTTTTATGATGGAAAAATTATGTTCAGGCAATGCCTTAAGAAAGGTAAATGTGCACGATTGCTCAGTTGCATGAAAACCTTCCACATGAACACGCCATTGCTTAGCTGGGGACTTGTGAAATATGCCGGATATTCAACAACCATACACTGGTGAGTGATGTGAGCAATTCTGTATATTCCCATCAACCATGTCACTTAGAAATGTTGTACAGATGTTCACCGTCGATCTATGACTAGCTTCACTTCGGGTCGTCTTCTAATATATAGTACTGCTCAAAGTGGCTCAACCTAACTCACTCACACAGATATCGATGCCGTCCAAAAGATGCATCATTTTAAATAAACTGACAAGACAGTGATAAAGATCAGTTTAGCACAAAGGATTTGCAAAATTTAAGACATCTTAAAGTTAAATCTTAAAATATATTCAATGTGTTCATGTGACTGACAACCGGCCTTGATTTGAACACGTATATGTTTCGACAATTGTAATGTAGAAGTGAGGCTCACACAAAGAATTTCTGCTTTAAACATTTGAACACAAAGCAAGTCATATGAATGAGTCCTGTAATTTTCAGAACACCTTTTCTATAACTTCGGAAATTCCCCACCCAGTGTGCAAAGAGACCTTAATCATCCGATTGCCTGTCACATTGCTTCGACCCATGAAGATCCGGGTTAAATTGGTCTTTAGCAACCCATGCTTGTCGTAAGAGGCGACTAACAGGGTCGGGTGGCCTGGCTCGCTGACTTGGTCGACACATGTCATCATATCCCAATTGCGTAGCTCGATGCTCAAGCTGTTGATCAGTGGATTGTCTAGTTCAGACTCGATTATTTACAGGCTGTCACCATATTGCTGGAATATTGCTGTGTGCTGTGTTAAACAACAAACAAACAACCCTGTTCCTTTCTGACACACAGGCTCTGCAACACGGTAGAAAGGTAGACATGCTTGAGATGCAATGGAAACAACGTATACAAGCACAGATAGTCAGCGTCGCATGTGGAAGAGCATACAGAGAACATTTTGTCCTCAAGGGCAGGCTGGAGCAGTCACTTCAGGAACTGGACGAGAGAACGGGAGTTGGCACAGAGAAGGATACGGACAAGGATGAACCGGGCCCTTCATCAGGCCGAGCTAGCAGAGAGGGAAAAGAGGCTCCGGCACATAGAGCTCAGCAGTATTTACTGGAGAATATGTGAACGGTTATTACGTACTCCTGACAATCCAAGTCGGTGAATTATATACCTGATTAATGTTATAACGGAACACCAAACGTCATCACAAATTTTAAGTGATTCATTCATAAAATTTTCTCGCTAATGTTTCCTTTTACCCCAGATTGGTTTCTGAGAATAGGCCAAGACTTTTTTGCACTGACGTTCTATAAATGATATGTTTGTACAAGATCACTTGGTTTGAAACCGATTATGGATTGGTTTTAACTGCTTAGCAGAAAGTATGTAATTGTTAAATATGAAAAATTATAAAGCATGTTTCAACGTGACTTGGCTGAAAAATGAAAACGATAAACTGATTGGGTCACTCATTTCAGTGTCAAGATTATTGTATTGTACAAAATACTGAATGAAATTCGGATTCAACACCACTTGGGCGTTGGAGATTATGTTGAAACTGTTCATGGCTTCTTTCAGTTCTTTGTAAATTAACATTCGACGGAGGTGATTAATGAGGAGCGTGAATGCTTAATTGGCCTTAGTAAACGGTATCAAGTATGGAATTGGTAACTGGGGTATCTGTTGTATCACCTTATGTCAAATTGTCACTGGATTGTCTGGTCAGACTTCATTATTTACAGATGGCCACCTAGTCTGTCTGACAGTCCTTGAACCATATTATTTTCCCTACTTACAAGCTATCTCTGAAATGCTAAAGCCGTAAATGAAGCAAGTCCAGATTCCCTCAGGTTATCTCTCTGGTCTCCCTGGGGCTCCGTTTCAGTTTATATGGGTTTGTTTATTGAAAATTTTAACTATAAATTGTATATTTATATACTTATCCTATCTCACGACTTGCACCTCTCTCTCTTCATTCGACCATGAGTGGAAACGAATTAAAACTTTGCTCCAAGGCCTACCTTGCCCCTCTCCCGTGCTGTGCGTGCCTTCTGTCAGTCGTGCTCACTAGTCCATGACAGCACGAGGCATGCGCAGTCCTCACCCACGTGATCACTTCACATACTCATTCTCGATCTTGGAGCCATAAAAGGACAAAACCGGAACGGTGGTAATCTATGTAGTGGGGAGGTAGGGAGGGACTTTATCGCGTGAGATAGGATAAGTATATAAATATACAATTTATAGTTAAAATTTTCAAATTTTTAAACTTATCCTATCTCACGACTTGCACTTATCCCACGGTAGGAAGGTGGGTCATAGATTACCCGAAATTCAAGCGATAACAGCTAAGTGTTATGCCCAAACAACCGTAGGAAGCAACTACAAGGTAGGCCAATAACTACCAAGTTACTACGTGCGAGGGTTAGTTCGAACCCATTGACTTACTAAGCACAATTGCTCCCAGGGACCGGGATTCCCGAGCAATGTGGTGTTCAGTCACTACCTTCACAAAGTGAAAGGACGTAGCTTAACGAGTGTAATCAGTCGCATCGCCACGATTTCCAAGGTACCCCCGTAATAAAAGTCTAACGACTAGTATCGGGCCAGCCCTGCTTCGAAACAACCCCCACAGACACCGTCCCGAGGAGTGAAAGAGAAATTGAATCGGTAAAACTCACAATTTTAACGTTCAGTACCACAACATCATCTTATGACTTCCATTACTTACCACAATAAGATCACATAGATGTGTATAGGCACTTAGGAGCATGAACGCTACGAAGTGTAACACTTCGGGAAGGACTCACTTCACTGACTTAATTACTCCGTGGAGCAGAGGACAGTAAGTGAGGTGGCGACTCTCTGTAGTCTCAAACAAATGAGAGGAGAAATCTAAATCCCGGAAGACGTAAATCAGAAAAAGTATTTCAGATTTATTCAGACTGTACACAAGCAGAAACGATCGCGACTTGGGATCAACTGCACAGTGGGATCCATATAGCATCGGAGCACAAGGAAGTTCATTATCTGCGATGTTGTGCCGCTGATAACTGCTGGGCAAGGACGAATGGTCCAAACTGATGAAGGCCTTGAATATCCGTCACCGACACATCTCTGAGGTAATGAGACGAAAATACTGTGTCAGATCGCCCAAAACAACCCTCCATTATGGCAGTTAACGAGCAGTTGCTATGCAACGCCATAGTAGAAGCCAATGCCCTGGTTTCATGAGGGTTGACTGCCGTAGGTGGTGGCAAACCGGCAAAAGTGTAGGCTCGTAGTATTGTAGCTCGTAGCCAATATGAGAGTGTTGTGCGAGAGACTTCCGCCTTGGAAGCAGTAGACAAGGGTATAAACAGTCTCTTACGCAGACGGCGGCGCTCTTGCGATGCTTTAAGGTAACGCTACGAAGTGTAACACTTCGGGAATGACTCACTTCACTGACGTAATTAATCCGTGGAGCAGAGGACAGTAAGTGAGGTGGCGACCCTCCAGCGTCTCAAAAGCGAGACCTGCAATGGTCAGTTCGAACCCATTGACTTACTAAACACAAGTGCTCCAGGGACCGGGATTCCCGAGCAATGTGGTGTTCAGTCACTACCTTCATGAAAGTGAAAGGACGCAGCTTAGCGAGTGTAAACAGTCGCATTACCACGATTTCCAAGGTCTGACGACCAGTATCGGGCCAGCCCCTGCTTCGACACAACCCCCACAGACACCGTCCCGTGGAGAGTGAAAGGGTAATTGAATCGGAAACTCACAAGTCCCAGAAGAATCGAAGACACAAATCAGAAACAAAATTCAGAATTTTATTCAGATTGTACACAAAGCAGAAACGATCGCAACTGGTGATCATCTGCGCTGAAGCTGATGGTTGTCCCAAGTGCCGAACAGGCGATAATGACAATGCTGAATGCCAATTCGTTGTGATGAAGGGCCCTTTCTCCTGATGACCACTGCTAGGCCACTTGATGGAGAAAGTGAGCGCCCCAGCTTGCAAGATGTGCCAACGAATAGGTGTTGAGTCGGTATGAAGGGCACCCTAGAGACTCCAACACAAACATTCCACTTGTTGAGCCACCAACGAAAGACTGAATGTAGTTGTGCGGGAAGACGAATCAACTCCCTGGGGTTGTCGTCCCCGATGTATGGGCACAGAACCATCTGAAGAGGGCAAGCTGCAGCTGGCCCCTGTCAGTCAGCACTTGTGCCGACGCCAACCACCCTAGTAACTTCTGCCACTGGCGAAAAGGTGTGGGTTGGACCAACACTAGTGGTGCGTTGCACTGAATCTTGTCCCACCTCTCCTAGGGCACAAACATCATGACCTGGCGTGTTGAATATTGTCCCAATAAGAAGAAACAGCGGGTCGGTGTTACCCCTGATTGCTCCGAATTTAGCAGCCATCCTAATTGCGTGAGCAACTTGATGATGAACTGTCTGTGGAAAGGAAGGACGACTGGATCCTGCTGGGCTTGAACACAGTCGTCGATATTGTTGTCAATTGTCACGCTTCGACAATGCAGGTAGCTGGTTAACAGAATGGCTATCTGAGTAAAAAACCCACGGGGCTGCGCATATGCCCATACAGCAGGATCCTCCATTGGTATCAAGGACGCCCCATAAAAGTAAATCGAAGATACTTCCAATAGTCTGGATGTATCCGGATGTGAAGGTAGGCGTCTCACAGGTCGAGGGACTGACTGACTGACTGAGTTTAGTTTTACACCGCCTTTAGCAATAATCCAGCAAAATCACGGCGGGGGGCACCAGAAATGGGCTGAACACATTGTGCCCATGTGGGGATCGAACCGGGGTCTTGGGCGTGACGAGTCAACGCTTTAACCACTAGGCTACCCCACGGCCATCGCAGGTCGAGGGAAATGAGAGGTCTAACCACTCTTGCCTCTGACAAAAAAGATATCTCCTGATGTAAGAACGTTCAATAAGTCGAACAACTACGTCAGTTCTGACGGAGTGCTCAATGTAGTATGTTCGGCGCATGGAGATTGTCAGTCAATCTACAGGAACGTTCACATTATAAACAAATTGTAGAAATTCGTAGGATCGGTGACCTCAGGAACGTTTCTTTTGGCCGAACAAATAATTGTGCGCCAGGTGGAGTGATATAGGTAGTAGATCGCTGCCTGGTGACAATCCTTGCATAATGCAGTGACCTCTGAACTCGGTGCTTGACTAGGCAAACCGTTCACGGGTGTTTCTGTCCGTCACCCTCAATAAGCAGTCTCTCTCGACTGGCTGTCAAAATCCCGACACAGTCACTCTTATCGGGAATGGCAGCGTTCGTTGTTACTTGCATTTATAGGCTGGACTTGGTATCCGATTCGTGGGACCAAGAGAATTCTGCAAGGGCACTTCATAGTCACTCTAATCATCAAAATTCCGGTAAACAAACAGTAGTCCGCCATTTGCAAACGTTACACACGAGTGACAAAAAAATACGGACAACCTGGTCTTTGGTTAACCGGGCGAGTCGCAACCCATAAATTCCGGGCTGAGCTATGCTGGCTATTTGACAAAACAGTGCCGGTACCATGCGCAAGAACTTCATCCATTTGTGATCTGTCCAGAAACTTGCTTAACATGTAAAACAAAGGGAGCTGAAGATGACGAGCCGTCTGCAACAATTGCACCAAGGGATACACAAACACGCTGTTACGAGTAGTCTGTAGTAACAAGACTCATCGGAGCGTCGTAGAGTATTCCTGGCTCGCAAGCGTATCTAGTTATGCCATATCGGGTGGTTGCAGAACTGATATCTACACCGAAGGGTAGAATCGTTGAACCGAATCATTCATCAAAAGTGAAGATCGGATGGTAGATTAAATCTGGAATGAGATGAGCTCCGGTCACGGAGGACTCTTGAGAACTGGGATCGCCAGGCCGTCAAGTGCCGAGCGTGATATCTCTAGATGACTGCGCTACTAACAACACATGTAAATCAAATCGGCATGGTGAAGCACATAGCTACTACCTCTGTACATTGATCTTGAACGGCCAGGTGAACTGGTTCGACGATAGGGAGCTTTCGACCTGGTGAAACGATACGAGCCGGCTGGTAAATCAGTTCAGGGTGGTGAGCCGGAAAGTTGACGTGATCTGAATCAGTCCGATGTGATCTGAATCGTGACTGATCTGGATCGGTTCGGTAATCCGAACCGGTTAAATGATCTCAGCTGATGGAGAGATCTAGAACGCTCAGATGAACCAGTGAGGCGAGGTGAAATGTTCCGGCCGAGGTGAATCGTTTCGTTGCTGTGAATTGAATCGATGATGTGAACTGTTTCGGCGATAAGAAACAGTCTTAATATTATGGCAAACTGAGTCAATGTCGTATTCACATACGGCGTGGCGAAACGGTTCGGTCTGGTGAATCCATTCGTGTATGGCGAACCGATTCGGTGTGGCGAATCGGTTCGGTCTGGTGAATCCATTTGGTATGGCGAACCGATTCGGCGTGGTGAACCGGTTTGGCAATTTGATGGTACGGTCTGGTGAAACCATTCGGTATGGCGAGCCGATTGGGTGTGGTGAATCCATTCGGTATGGCGAACCGATTGGGTGTGGTGAATCCCTTCGGTATGGCGAACCGATTGGGTGTGGTGAATCCATTCGGTATGGCTAAACGGGTCGGTCTGGTGAATCCATTCGGTATATGGCGATTTGACGAAGTAGATCGGATGTGTGAGTCAACTGGCAACACAGAGCGTTTTGATGAGGCGGAACCACGAGAAGACATCTAATGATGCGCCCATAAAATTATCACCGTTCGACATGGGAAACTGCGGACGACGAGCAGTTAATACCGGTCGTTAAAAACGGGGGTTTGTCGGGTGATCAACTGTTGAAGTGTAACGAGCTCTGTCTGCCAGCCATCGGGAGCAAGTATGTCTACATGCTCTAAAAACGTCCTTAATAAGGGAGCACATTCCCGACAACGTTTGCTCCAGGAACATGACGATTGGGGATCCGAGGAAGTAAATATTGTTACAGTGTGCGCAAAATTACGCTACTGAGTCTAGACTGACAAGACGGGATATCCTGATTCACCTAAAGTGAATGAGACCGACTTCGAGAATCACTCTGACGAAAACACACCTTACGGCTAGGTGAACCGGATCGAAATGGCCAACCACCTCGACCAGGCGAGACTGAACGACTACGGGAATCAAAACGCTGATGGTGTGTCGAACTGAAACCTATGTTGAGGTGAACTGAGTCGGGAATGTGAACCCGTTCGTCCTGGTGAACCCCTTCGAGTACGTGAATCAGTTCGGTCAGGTGAACCCATTTGATTACGTGAATCAGTTCGGTCAGGTGAACCCATTCGAAGATGTATTGGTGAGCCGGCTCGGCCGTGTGAGCCGGTTCGGCTGTGTGAGCCGGCTCGGCCATGTGAGCCGGTTCGGCTGTGTGAGCCGGCTCGGCCGTGTGAGCCGGTTCGGCTGTGTGAATCAAAACGCTGTGGTGAGTCGAACGGAAACACCTGTTGAGGTGAATTGAGTCGGGAATGTGAAGCGGTTCGTCCTGGTGAACCTATTTGAGTACGTGAAACAGTACGGCCAGAGGAACCCATTCGACTACGTGAATCAGTTCGATCAACTGAACTCATTCGAGGATGTTCTGGTGAGCCGCCTCGGCCGTGTGAGCCGGCTCGGCGATGTGAGTCGGTTCGGCAGGGTGAGCCGGTTCGGTAAGGTGAGCCGGTTCGGCTATGTGAGTCGGCTCGGCTGTGTGAGCCGGCTCGGCGATGTGAGTCGGTTCGGTAAGGTGAGCCGGTTCGGCTATGTGAGTCGGTTCGGCAGGTGAGCCGGCGGCGATGTGAGTCGGTTCGGCAGGAAAGTGAACGAGGGAAAGAACGAGACCTAGAACGACTCTTGCCAGCCGTGGAAGAACGCATTCGAACCTTCGCACCAGATGGTGATTCAACTCGTGTGGGTGAATTGTTCCGGTTAGATGAAACCGTGGAATTAGGAGAACGGGTACGATCCAACCGCGCCGATCCCCGCTTTGACGATGAATGCTTAGAAGTTCTCGAAGTCTGTGATCGTTCCGAAGAAACAGACCTACGAGATAATGTAGATCGCAGGTCTGGCGTAGAAGAAATATCGGTCATTACCACCCTGGTACGCTCCTGAGAACGTAAACTGGGTGAGGGAACCTCCCCTAAAAGCCGTCTCACGTTCTCAGATAAATAGGAATCTGACGAAGCGTCCATAAAATCTTCGTCAGGCGAGACGGCCGATTGAGAACGGTGAGCAGTGAGGGTGGGGTGATCTAAGCATTGTTTCTTAGCGGGAGATGGACCAGACCCCGCAGAAATAGTCCTAGCCCTATCTGCCAAACGTCTGGCACAAGCACGTTTGTAAGATTTAAACGCCTCATTAGACAGACCTGAACACTTAGGACAGCGTGTGTCCCAGTCACAAACACCCACACAATCAACACACGATGTGTGAGGGTCCCATGCTGAAAATACTTTATTACAACGGACGCAAAACTTCCGTTTACTGGCCTTAACAGGCTTAACCATTTTGAGCAATTCTCAGACGAAAATTTTTCACGTCCACTCAGTGGAGCCGACAAGAAAGAGAATGAGTATGTGAAGTGATCACGTGGGTGAGGACTGCGCATGCCTCGTGCTGTCATGGACTAGTGAGCACGACTGACAGAAGGCACGCACAGCACACGGAGAGGGCAAGGTAGGCCTTGGAGCAAAGTTTTAATTCGTTTCCACTCATGGTCGAATGAAGAGAGAGAGGTGCAAGTCGTGAGATAGGATAAGTTTAAAAAAATTAACACTGTCCACATGGTCAAAGAGTATATATTGTTATTGTTTCACTTAATATAATGAATAATACATCAACTGCCAACTTCCTATAGTATTCATTACTTGAAATATCTGTATTTGTTACCCAGTATTCATGATATTAATAATAAGTATCAAAATCTCCTAAATAGTAATACCAGATCTTTTGCAGCCCTACTGTTGAGTGATAAGGACATTATTAATTGTACTATATAAAGACAATGCAGATTCACAGTACAAACTTGGATAGTGATGCTAGATCTACACATAGACAAACAGTTCTAGTTGTACTATGGACAGTCTATGTAGCAGATATACATTACTAGTATCTTGCTTTTGTCATCCTTCAGACTAGTCAGATAACGTCACAATACATTAAGTATAACTACCATACATGACTAGGCAGATACTAAAATGTAAATATCGCGACGCTCAGCTGTTTGGATTTGATGCAAGTGGCCATGAGCACTGAGACATCGTTACAGAGCCATGTATCCAAAGTTGATCAAAGTAATGTATATTTGTATGTGACTGGTAAACCTTCATTTTACAAAGGTTTCTGACGTAACAAGACAATATAGGCAGAATAAATGGTAGTTATCTCTGCTTGTTAAAGAATTTGGCAAGTACAGTCCAACTTATTTCTCTGATTTACACAAGCCACAGATGGCATAAATTTTGGCCCGCACATTCTGGTTCGTAGGTCAAATAAATTAGCAATACTATATACTAATATTCAATTTCAAATATTGTTGAGGGTTTGAGGAACTGGATTTCATCACAGTGGTATTTTGAAGTTTTAAGATTATAAAACATTGCATAATAATAGCATTGTAGATGATTCACACATGCTTAGAGCAGCAGTAAGTGTGCTTGTTTTTATAAACATTTACTTAATTCTGGTTGGCAGACTATAAATACATTGCTTTTCATTTTCGTTTTTCATTTAAAGTGTTTTCAGTTTGTGGATTCATAATTCAACCTTGAAAACGCCTGGGCTAACTGTCTAAACAAACATTCCCTTGCAAGCATAACGTCTGGGCTAACTGTCTAAACAAACATTCCCTTGCAAGCATAACGTCTGGGCTAACTGTCTAAACAAACATTCCCTTGCAAGCATAACGTCTGGGCTAACTGTCTAAACAAACATTCCCTTGCAAGCATAACGTCTGCAGAACAACAAGAATGCTAGCTACAGACGATATCACAGCGCCGCCGGTGCCACCAATATCTACACTTCTACCAGGGATTGTGTTTCAGAGTAAATGTCTTAATGGTTTTATCAGCTAATGATCCTTTGGTCAGGGATAGAAAATTAACCTGAGAAGTAACTCTCAAGACAAAAGGTAAGATGTAGGAACATCTCCCAAAGGGTTAGACATTCTACAAGCCCTTAAGATACCTTTAATATTATTGAGACTGGCTTAGTACAGTGGGCTGGAATATCTATCCTTGAGAGTTACTGTCTTTGTGGTTACATACAGACAGGTGAAGGGAGGTAACTGGATAACGGCACTATGTCATGCCTCATTCAGTCTCACACAAATGTATTTTTGATTAACATGTACTCATTTGGAATTTTATGAAAGGGATACATATAAAATTGATAAAGGAACTGTATCCATAAACACAGAGTACATCAGACCCATAACATAAGAGAATAAGCTTGTGCTTTTATGTTCATGTATATGTTTCATGACACACTAAAGTCACATATCACAAAGTGTCTTACTGAAGAACAGCTTTCTGAGAATATCATATCACTCCACTCATCCCGCTTTGAAGCATGCTAATCATGTGATGTATAAAACACATTGCTGAAACATTTAATGACGTTTTCAGCAAACCTAAGAATTATTTGAATCATTTGCGGCTCACAAGCACAATTTGTTTGTCAAATGAATGATATAAGATCATTAAACACTTTTAAAAGCATGTTGAAAAACATTGTGGACACCCTTCTGAAGAAAAGCTGTACCTGTGTTTGAATATATGCAGAATATTGAACATGTTCAGTGGTTTCATCATGTTCATTAGAAGATGTTGAGTATAACAGTCATACAGCCATAACAAGGTTAAATAAGTCTGATAGCTTCACGGAGGGAAGTATCTGAAGCTACACACAGGTATACCAATAACACTGAAAAGTCCTGGATCCCCTTCATATTATCCTCAGCAGTTTGAATTAAAAGTAACGTATTCAACTCCCTGACATAATATAGGAATTTTAACCCTCAGACATCTCTAACTGTGAAAGATCTTGGACTCGTCACCATGTTTTCCTCAATGATAACTAACAGTAACAATTTATTCAACTTCCAGAAATACTGAAGGTACTTTAAGCTACACCTGGGTTGATGGTAAGTGATGTAGTGCTTGTTGAGATTCAGCTAATAATCTGCTCTGGATCATTATTTCCTTGCCGGCTTCAGTTCAGCATGGAATGGCGGTCGTAAATGTGTTTCCTCTGTTCCTTCACAGTCCCCTTCCACTTCTTCTGCTCATCGGACACGCGATTGAGGATTGACCTCTGCCGAGCGGATGCTGACGCTGCTGCTGCTGTCTCGAGCGGCGATATCCGGGGCATGCTCAGGTCATCCTGGAAATATACAGCCTTCCATCAGAAATAGGGAACACACAACATGGCCGACAACACATGCAGGGGAATAAGAGAATGATTGTTTCAGGAAACATAATGGTCTACAAATTATAGGTGGTTCCAAGAAATGAGTAGGTGGTTGTGGACATAAATAAAGCTGGAACAATAATCAGCCGAAGACATAACATCGACAAGAGTCAGCCTGCTGTGTCTTGTATGCAAAACATATGTGGGCTGTTGTACCCTGTAATGTGCTTGGAAATAGTGAATGCCATGAACATAAAAGGCCTATTCAATAATTCGAAAAGCAAGATTTATGGATGTCAGCTTTTTTACTGTGAATTATTGCTTGATGAAGAAGCAAGCATACACTCCGAAAATCATGTTATTCACAATAAAGAAGTTGACATCCATAAATCTTGCTTTTCCTATGCATTCCACTTCTAAATGCCCTTCAAAGATCTACTCAGTAATGACAATGATAACAATAATAATGCTGTTACAATAAAGACAACAATAATATACATATATCGACCACTCAAAAGACACTCTGGACTTACAACTGCATCAAACAATATCATAGCATCATAGCTTCTGAGCTTAGTGTGGGAGAAATGCCCAAAGTAAGGTCCTAGTCATTTACAACCTTTGAAGTTGGAAAACCACTAACTAATCGACAGATTTATACTTCATAATCATTTCACAGCCTAAGATGCAAAAATAGACACACAGAAGGATCTTATTGCAACATATACTCAAGAATATTTGAGTGAGTGAGTTTAGTTTTACGCCACACTCAGCAATATTCCAGCTATATGGCAGCGGTCTGTAAATAATTGAGTCTGGAGCTGACAAACCAGTGATCAACATCATGACCATCGATCTACTAACTGGGAACTGATGGCGTGTCAAACACGACAGCAAGATTGACTCCCCTATCCTGTTACCGCCTCCTATGACAAGCATCTGATACTGAAGACCAATTCTAACTCGAACTTCATGGATAAAAAGAATATTTGAGTCCTGAAACTAAAGATGTATGTAATCTGTGCAGCAGATAACAGCAACGGGGTGGAAGGTTTGCTTGTGGTACAGTGCATGTGTCAAGTCAAATTATATTGTGCATGATTACAGATTATGATTTCCACACTCACTCAGTTCCCTCCAATGAAGATGGATTCTCCCGTTTACATAGGTCACAAACTGTCCAAATATGTGGTGTGTACCCTTGTTTATCAGTAATCATGGTAAATCCAAACAGCTAAGATACAACTTCACACTGAAAATTGCATGCACAAGAAAACATGGCCATTCGCGCCTCTTCAAATTGATTAAATTTCCGACTGTCTCCTTTTGAAGCAAATGCTACCATGTTCTCCTTTTGACGGACAATTTCAAACTATCCAGTACAGTGTACATCTGACTTTATCTCATTTTGACATTTCTGCCTACAATATATATTTCAGATTCATCAGCATGATCGAGTCGCAAACCTCTCATCCTACTGATAATTTAATCTTCAGCTGCCAAAATAGACTATATGCGGTAACAAATGCGGTGTGGTCCAAATACCATCGGCAGTGATACAATTGGGAGACCAACACCAACAGTGTCAACACCCACATTAAAACTATAGTTCTGCTATGAAACACCATGGTGACATTGTCATCTTACTCCCTCATGACTGCTTTGATTTCATTTCTTCATTGATCTTAAAAGCAGACGTCTATAAAGATGTCAGACAAATTATTTCATGTGTCCTTTGAACTTTTTTCACTGACTAACCTAAAACTATAGCCATGGCACTCCAGTTCACCTGGGTATGGTCAAGGACATGGCCAATAAAACACAATGTTAATAAGAACAACCATTAATATATTTGTTGTTGTTGTTGCTTCGTCCTATTTCAGCAGTTATCACTCAGAGTTTTACCAGGAGGTCAACAATCCTGAAGTATAGAGAGAAGCAGAGTTGCCGCCTTAGATTACTAAAACAGCAACTGTTTGACAGGTATTCTAGAACTGGCAGAGTAAAGAAGAAAACATACAACTTTACAGATAGCAACTTCTGTTTTTTTGTGTTTAGACATTTCAATCAAGATTCTTTCGCTGCTATGAATTTGACTCAATCAGCTGGCATTGAGCAGACTGGTTGACTTGGTAACAGTGTAAGAATCTACAGTCTCGAACAGTCTCTGTATCCAATAAACCAGAGGTTCATATCCACAAAGTTCAATGATTTTCTTATCTACAAGAGACCTACTAAGTCGTTGAACAAGCACTGACAGGAGAAAATTTACTAACCATGACACAAACCATGCGGAGACAAATGCAACAGTGAAATACTGACAATATCCTGACTCAAAGCCTCATCAGACAGGTTTTTGTTAACTCATGGGATATATCTCCAACCCGACATAAACAGCTGAATCCATCCATCTGTAACACCACCAGTTAAGAGCCTCCACCAACATGTATCAGACTAGTCACAATTTTGAAATCACAAGTTTCAAAGGAGAGTTTATTATCCCAAGTTTTCTAGCAAACATATTTTTATGCTTCTGCACTAATGTGAAAACATCGAGACGAAAATGAGCCCTAAAAAATAGTTTTTATTCATGACAGCACCGATCTACCGGTCGTCTGCATTGGTGAATGGTAAAGCTGAAAGGTCATGACCCCAGAAGTAGGGGTGTTGCCTGGGCAAAATAATTATGGAAGCCCATTTAAGACACAATCCTTATAACTTTACAACACATTTTCATGAAAAGTTACTAAGTAAAAGCAATTATAATGACTTTATATGATCAAATCAAATAGTTTTAATTATTGAATTATGAAAATATGCTTGTGTTTATTCAGTAAAAGTCTCCAAAGTGATGTTGAATATTTTTTAAATTTTCATTCAAGATTACTCGAATTTATTCTTGTTTAAGTGCGTCTTTTTTATAAAAATATGCAAAATTAGACAAATTCTGAACATTTCCTGACAAAAACCTTCTTATCAGCAATGTGAGACGTGAACTTCAATATTACATCGGTATCAGATTTTGGCGTAAACTATTCACAATACTGTTTGTCCAGATTTTAGCTATCACTTAATATTTATGACTTTATGCGAACTGACCTAGATACTGCATGTGTGGATGATGGCTTCGTCCCGCCACGATATAGCGATGAGTCAAAGGCTGAATCTTATGTTTTATAAACATTTTATATTGAT
>NW_025766709.1:0-24246 GCF_003918875.1 Haliotis rubra
TATCATTGTACATACCCGGTAAAAGTAGCGATAACGAGGAACCAGCTGGTATGTGCGTTCTACACCCTGATGACCTGCCATTGTTAGTGGATCATGTAAAGCTTATCGGTATGTCATCACGCAGCGATTTTGGCACTACTAGCTGTTTGATCAAAGCGTTCTGTTTTATCCACCCTTACCGCATTAGGTAATGCAGATGATACAACACATTGGCATCAAGAGGATCCTAATGCTGTGCTTCGAGAATCAAACGTCTAGCCGTTGTCCTGAGGGCGGAAGTAGGACCGTCGTGTATCTTATGAAATATATATTTGAGAACATCTGGATCTGATCTGTAATGTTTTGATTTGGGAGGTATCTACCCAGTGAGTTTGGATTATTAGCTTCCTGATACATCGGTGGTTTCCTGATTGGAAGTGTTGGAATCTGTGTCCTAAAAAATGTCTATGTTAGAAAGAAATATCACCAAGAGGCTGTTCATCTACCGTGGGGAATCCTGGATTACCAAATTTCATACGATCTACGTGAGAGTGAATCACGGCATTAGTGTTCTGTTGCCAAGGTCGGATTAAATAGCTTTAGTATTAATGGTATCCTGCCAGTTGTATGGACCATCAGGCGAGAGAGCGACCGTATTATTGTCATACACGTTTTTTAACCATTTTCAATGCACTGTGATCTGTTATGACCTCAGAAGTATGATTTGTGAGCGAGAGATAGACTTATGGTAATGTTTGATTCCTTCTACTACTGCAGAGACATTCGCGTTCCGAGATACTCCATTTCTTTTCGTTATCTGCTTAAACCTCTCGCCCTCCATAAGCTGCATGCATCATTCATTATCATAATCCACGCTGTATCCAGGAATATACCTTTGATGGCATGGCCACTGGCGTCTGTCGTTAGAAAGAAAGGGTTTGGAAAAGTCGGGATATTTTAAGATTGGTTTTGAAACAAGAGTGATTGTTTTAGTGAGACGAAGGCTGCATCACATCTATCTGACCAAATGAGCAGAATGGGTGTATCTTTCCTGAGAAGTGCTGTTAAAGAGGTGCCGCTGTGTAGGAAGAATCTTTTTTATGAAACCGTCTGTAGAAATTTGCTAGAGCCACAAAGTAATCACGTACTTCATGCACTGACTTTGGATTTGGGAAAACTTTGAGACAGTCTCGATCTTGTTTGGGTCGACAGTGATGCCATCCGCTGACAGAACATAGCAAATGAAGTAACTCGAAGGCTGCAAGGGAGATTCCATTTGCTGGGCTTTGCTTTAGCAGACCGGCCTTCCTCTCAATCTTGGCAGACACTATAGCTGAGGATCTTTCAAGAGTGTTGTTCAAAGTTCTTAGAGTAGACTAGGAGGTCGTCAACATAAGCTTCAATGTACATTTCGAAGTACAAACCTCTCAGTACTTCAGTCATAACAATCATGAATGTAGCAGGTGCATTACATAATCCGAAAGGCATACGCTTAAATTGATACTGACCGTTGTGGACTGCGAGAACTAGTTTTGTGTTTTGAGTCAGGGTCAGATTTTATCTGATGGAATCAAATTAAACAAGTCCAGAACGCTAAACATAGTTGCGTGTTTTCACCCAAAAGTGTCCAAAACATCTTCTATCCGTGGCAAAGTTTGGAATGACGGCAGTGTTACGTCATTCAGCTTACGGAAGTCACAACATAGTCTGTATTGGCCTGAGGGCTTTTTTAACCATAACTACAGGTGCCTGCCAAGGGGAAATAGACTTTTCAATGATATCATGATCTAAAAGCTGTTTTAATTTGTTTATCAATTTCCTCTCTCATTTTGGGACTAGTTCTATAACATGGTTGACGAACAGGCTGGGCATCACCTGTATTGATATTGTGATAGTAAATATCTGTGCATCCCAACTCATTAAGACCTGTAGCGAAAATGTCTCAGTTTCGATCCTAAAAGGCTAAGATTTCAGTTTTCTGGGTTGAGAGTTAAATCTGATTTAGAAAAATCAAAGCCAAGATTCATTGCTGTTTGTATCAATTGTTCGCGAGATGGTACAAGTATTTTGATTTGAGGAAGCCCTATTGGGTTTAACAGAAACATCGTTTACTGTCTCGCCCTTATCTGCATAACTAATGAGATTTATTTCATCTTGCTCCGAGAGGGGCATGAAATCTCAAGTTGCTGCATGCTGTGCAAGGTGATGGGTGCAAGTGTAGGGTTCATGACCTTGTACGCGATGACCGTCTGCTGATAAGTTTTACTAAGCACCTAGCTCCTACTAATTGAGACGCATCCGCAAATGTAAACGTGAGATTGTGCAGAGTCCCAATGGTTGTGCGCTTGTTTACGCGGTACCTTAACGGTGATTGGAATGACAGCTTCTGACCTGGGAGGAATATAGTAGCTGTGGTAGAAACATGAGTAGTAAAAATTTTGGCCTGGGGTCCTATTAAAGGAGTTTCAGTTATGCCATTTTGAATTTTTAGAATATGAGTATGAAAGTCTATGGTAGCAGATTGATCTTGTAAGAAGTTTAAAACCTAATATTGCTGGTTGATTTGACTTTGAGAGGATGTAAAAACTTTTGTACCAAAAGTAAATTTCCAACAGTAATGGGTACAAAAGCATGACCTAACACTTTAATAGCATGACCTCCGACACCATACACATTAATTTAGTTCTGATCTTTGAAGTGGGCATTGAGATGAAAGTTTCGCCTTCCGATAGAGTGTTTCGGTAAGTGTTATACTGATTGAAGCACCAGAATCAACCAAAGCTTGAACACTGATGTGTGAGATTTTGACATTGATTCGATTTTGTGATCTTACATCTGACACTGATGTTTGAAAAAGCAGAATTTTGAAGTTTTGGTACATGTAACCTGTCACTAACAGGCGGAAACTTGGTCTCCGTTGTGCAGGTGCGCGTCCTATCTCCTATATTGAAAATTTTGCCTGTTGCCTTGAGCAGATCTGCAGACTGCTCTTAAAATGCCCTATGCGGCCACAAGTATAGCACTGTCTGCCCAGTGCGGGACATTGAGACTTGGAATGGATTGTACTTACCGCAGCGTGTACAAGCGGGATGTCGTCGGTGAAAGGGCACTGGCGGGAACGTCACCCCTTGGGGCTGGAGATGGCGACCTGGACCGAGGGCTGGCCATAGTGTTCACTTGTGTGTTCACGAGAGTCGTGAGCCTTTCCATTTGCGCCTTGAAGCGTCGCCAGTGACGCAGAAAGGCCGTTCGTTGTTTCTGTCGTGCAGGGGAGGACACTCTCGGCCAATCGTGCAGCTTCAGCTACGTCCTTGAAAGTGTCTTTGGAGACGTCATGCAGACGGCTGACTGTAGTGATGGTTTTAAACCCATCAAGACAACCTGGCGGACTTGGTCGAGGTCACGGTTGAGGCGTCTGGCCAAACTCGTGATTTCTGATACAAGAAATCATCTACGGATTAGGTTGGTCCCTGTTTTGAAAGGTGGAATTGCTGGAAGCAATTTCATGTCAGTGGCGGCTGTGTCACTGTATCTATTCAGGAACTCTGTCTTTAGACGCTTCCAAGATTCCTGCGACGCTTTGGCAGACCGTCATACCATGTAGGTGCCTTTTCCTCAGGAGCAACGGAAATGCATTACATTTTTTCTTGGTCGTTCCATCCTTTTAATTTGGAGAAACGCTCGAAACGTTGGAACCAAAATTTTCCAATTTGGTCAGTTCCTGACCAAGCAGGTGGTGTTAAACCGTTTGAAAACTTATGCACTTCTTCAGGTGGTGAATTGTTTTCGGGTGCCTGGGCCATGGTCGGTTGAGGGTTCTGCTTTGGTTCCAGTGTCCGTGGGCTTTGACTTCGTGTTACAGGACCGGCATTAGATGGTTGGGACACCGTGTCCTTGGAAGCCATGAGCCCCGCATTTCCACCACTTATCGTACCATTATAAATACGACAACACGGGGATGTAGCTTCTGTCGTTTATTCCACGGGCCAGCCCAACTGCCGAACTTCGTTCGGACCTCCAGGGATATCCCTCGCCGCTGACCTGCCCCGGTCATCAGCCGGTCATCCCGGGACTCCGGGGAGCTCAGCTAGCTCAGCCTCCCCGGCAGGTACACACATTAATATAATCTGTCTAATCTACACATGCACTAAGTTCTTAATTCTACGTTGCCTGCTTTGTTACACTATGTTTCATTTTACTACATTTATACTAAGCACACTAACGTATGTATAACCAATGATAATTCATACATCCATAATATAACCTATAACATACATAACATATTATCTATAACATAACATAACATAACATATTATCTATAACATAACATCACTACGATACTTGTCGTAAAGAGGCGACTAATGGGATCGGGTGGTCATCCTCGCTGACATTCTTCAAGCACTACACAGCAATACACACTCTCTTACCGCACATTTCCTTATGTTGAGTCTAACATTCTACTTGTGGGCTTACCATGGGTATATATGTGTGAAGGCTCGTTTATTGCAACTCGCGGGTGTTTGGGAGGCTGATATCAAATTTTAGACCCATGAAGAGGCAGGCTAGGGGATCCGTATATATAAAGTCTACTTTTAGGTGTGAAAATCCTGAATTCTTTAGGTTGTTTTGTGTGGTAGTTTTGTATACTACCCATCAAAGTTTAGACTCCACTAGTGTAAATGTAGCCACTTACTTGAGTCAACTGTTCGAAACTTGATTTTGCAAAGGTATTCATTCAGTTTAAAAGTACTGTTTACACATGAACTACAGCATTGTAAAACCTATTCGTAACGTTGAAAGGTTTTTGTCAGAAAATTGGCGAATTCTTAACAAAACATTACACCAAAACGCAGCTGTTCACATGAATTATATTTATACATGCTTTTAGCAATTTGATGCATGATTCTCGTACAATTCATCGGCATAAAACTTGCAGTTGGTTCCCCAAGTAAGTGGAGAAATTCATCTTCGATGTAACCATATATATATATACATAACATATAGTGATTGCTTTAGGTGAGTCTAAACTTTTGATGGGTAGTATAGTTGGGACCTGCGGGAAGAGTATGTTATGAGAACATTTTTATTGTGTTGTTTCACTAGCGGATCCTGGAGTTCCGTTGTAAATGTTCCGTTCCACCCATGAAGATCCGGGTTAGAACTGGTCTTCTGTAACCCTACATGTCGTAAGAGGCGACTAACGGGATCGGGTGGTCAGGCTCGCTGACTGGGTTGACACATGTCATCGTGTCCCAATAAGCCATTTTCCAGTTTCGCGAAATAAGTTCGTTTAGAGTGATGTCCCTTTGCAAAACCACGTGACCGCGGGCAAACTGTCAAAACAAACGGCTGTCAAAATTTGTAACGTAATTGACTGTGCAACGACCGCTATCTGACGTGTACACCGAGAAAAGCAGAAGATGCCTTACCACCACTGTTGCTATGGATTGTGTAAGTCTGATAACAGGTACAAGGATCGCCATGAGATGGAAAACGTGTTTTTTATTCCTTTTCCGAAGCTGAAGAGTCAACCGGAGAAATGTTTGAGGTGGACGAGGGCCTGTGGTCGAGAGGGATTTGACGTCAAAAACATCACGAGGCACACATATATTTGTTCGAAACACTTCGTAGGTGAGTTTTGTCTGAATAATGCTGCACAATTTTATGTTTTCACTCAGGTGGAATTCTAAAATAGTAACTATATCGTCAATGCAAATCCATTAATTTCTCGGACAATGATAAAAAAGTGGTTACATGGTGTAAAAATAATGTACCCATGCATAGTTTTAAATTGCCGCTTTAGTGCTTGTGTGAACTACAGTTGATTTTATAAATATCCTGTCAGGTGGCGTGGACCAACTTTGGATTTCCCAGACCCTGTCTCGATAACTTCCACGCCCCTTGAAGCCCTAGAGGCCACCACCTCGACAAGACAGGCAGACCCAGTAGCCTCTGACACCCCAAGCAAAAGAGAATGGTAGAGGGATGATGTCTTACCTACCAAATGTATGTATGTTCAAAGAATATAACTTTAGCATGTTGTTTTATAATTAATTCATTCTCCAAATGCGACTTGTTTTAGTTAGATTAGCCTTTGCTTGAAGCCGATTTTAATCCCAGTGTATATATTCTGTTACCGTAATATTCTTTTGGTCTAAGTATGTTAATATTATTCCAACGGGTGGAAGTTCAGATGGGAATGGACATTGTTGAGGTCCAATGACAGAAGCTCTTGGTGATCACATCTACGGCACTATCAAATCCTACCTGCTGATGCCTCCACAGAAACAAACTTGTGTTTTGATGACATCCAAGCTCCATGCACAGATGATGTGCTGCAGAACCTAAGATGCTGACCAAAAATTAACAATGGATAACATCACCAAGAAACAACAAAAAGCGAACTTAAGTTTTACACTGGTACATATATTACATGTTATTTTGTGTTTAAATGGTATATACCGCTAAAATACCAGCATATAAAATAACTAAGTATTACATTTATCAATCAGCACAGGGTTGGGCACTGTAACCAAAATATCAGATTCATGTTTCATTTATGGTGAGGTGGTTATTATTCAATGTCCACATTGTCAGCTGATGTTTGATGACCAGTGTTACACTTGCAGCAGGGCTCGAGTGTTGCCATGCTCTGTGCTGGTGTTCAACTGGTTAGGGGACAAGGCTGCCAGGATGATGACTTACTGGAAGAGGTCAAAAGTGAGACAAAGCAAGTAATATGAATTGTGTTTTGGTATTAATACTCGCTGTCAGTTAGTACATACCCAGGCTGACGTACATATTATATCCATTGTTTGATGCTTTCCAGTTTAACTTTTTCAGAAATATTCCAGTTTATTATGGTCAGAACATGTTAGGACATTTTACTGATAATACAAAGGGTTTTAATTCAGCCGCAACTCTGAATCTTGGCTGGCAACCAATTGCATTATTTCCATGGCGAACATGATATCAGTTCAGAATGTAAATGGTACAGCACTGTAAATGTTCAAAATTAGTTGATACAATTTCCTGTTTTGTATTGCAGCAAAAAATCCAGCAGAGGCCGATCAAGGGGCTTCTCTCTCTGTATGAGGAATTTATCACATCACTCTGATCGCCCTCTGACGAGCTAATGATGTGGAACAGTTGTCTGACTTGTTTTACGGTGTTTGAGACTCTCACATCCGTAGAATTACTGTACACATGGATCAATCTTGATGTGCAAGAATTATGTTTTCTTATCGATGGCCTTCCACAAGACAGGTGAAACATAATCTTCCCTAAATGTTTTAAATATTTTCCAAATACCAAAGCAGTTATTGATTGTACAGAATTTCTACTTTAAAGAAACCAGAGTATTCCTTCCAGCCAGAGTAACATGGTCATCTTATAAACATAGAAATACTTTAAAGTGCTTTAGTTGCTTTGCTCTCCAAAAGGTTCATTTACTTTTGTTTCAAAGTTATGGTCAGGCAGCATTCGATAGGAAGATAGTTCAACAATCTGGTTTCTTAGATTTACTCTCTGAACATGATGACATCATAGCTGGCTGATAGAGGCTTTTAATTAGAGATTCTATTGGCTCCTTTAGAAAGACAACTCCTCAACATACCACCATTTTTCCTCATGGGAGACAACTCAGTTCAGTAGCAGTTACACTAAAACTGAGAGAATAGCAAATGCTAGAATACATGTGGAGAGAGCTATTGGGAGACTAAAGGAATATAAACTATTACAGGGTGTTATTCCTTTGAAAATCAAAGGTTCTCTTTGTCAGTGTATTGTAAATGTAGCAGCGTCATATTGCAACTTGGATAATGTTCTTGCTAAATAGATGTCAAGTCACTCCAAAGGAATATCTCTTACGGTAACCAGGAAGTTTCAATAGAAGCTGATGGAAATATCTTCATCTATTTTACTTGTTTTAAAGTCTGCAATATTGAAGGAAGTAAATATTTTTACATATATAGTTTTTTTTTTCTTAATCATAGAACTCAAAATTGTTCATGAAAAGGTACATTAATAACATGTATACCTTTCCTGGTGTATATTACCAAATCACAGGACTGAAATCCATATATACCTAATTGGCCTTGAATTTGATAATAATAATCACTATCATCTTTGGAATACCAATTACCATCTTTCAGGTAGCATCCTACATTGTGCAGCAGTTTTAGGATCACAGTCTCTCAAAGCCTCCATGGACATTTAATTTCTAATAATTTGTTTTGATGATTTTCTTTGCATTGACATTCAACTGTACCATCCACTGGGAAGTACCAAAGGAAAGGATTTTCTTTATCAATCAATAAACCTTTGATTTTTCACTAATAATTTTTATGTCTCCTTCTTTCCAATCTGTTTATACATTTCTTTGGCCTTGCCTTTCTTTCTTTCTACCCCACACAATAGAAGATGGTACGATTGCTATTGTCAATGCTAAGACTGTCATGGAGCAAACATTTCACTAAATTTGAACAATCAATGTTATTTGTTTTTTCAAAAGGAGTCTGCCCTGGTGCAAACACGTTTAAAATTGGAAGTGGTCACCATGCCAGCTCTCTCATAACTGACCATGCCAAGGATTCTCTCCCTGTCCTGTGGTTTCATGTTCAATGTAAAGTAATGTCATCAATTACAGTATCTGGAGTCTATTAATTGCATCCTGAGATATGTCAGTATCTTGGACGCTGGAATCAAAGGGCCTGTAGTTTGTTGACTATGGACATGGCAGCATTCCTCATTAATTTTGTTGCTTGAGTCTCTGTGTCAGTGGGGATCAAGTAGGCTCTCTCCAAGAGCACAAGCATTCGGATTTATCTGCAATTATGAAACATGTTCATAAGTTCTCTGCAAAATGATATCATTCATTTGGGTTACAACTAGCTCTGAGCATTGGAAGTTGTCCATTTCTGTCATGATACCAAGCTGAGAAAGTTGGAAGTGTCATCCATGAAGGTATGTATATATTGAGTGTATTGTTTTACAGATAGATATTCATTGCTTTTATGAATGTTTGAGAAAGTAAAACAATCTGCATTGAAAATACCTGTTCCAAAACGTTTATATGAATACTTAACATTTTCATGCTTTAGCAACTACCGGTACATAATGACTGTTGTATGTTGTGGACTGAAATGAGGGAATATTCAACTCAATTCAACCTGGTGGGGAGGCTGCAAAAATCGGCCAGCTGTTCAAGTGATGGATTTGCTCTCGAGTCACTTATATTGGTCGAGGGATCAAATTCTCCTGTCAAGGTCACTGTTCGTGTCTGCTAGTGTTTGTCCATAGCTGCAACACATTTTACATGGGTCATTTTGTGTACAGCAAAAATAAAAATATCTCCCATGTATTTCATGTTGGTTGTGATTTATTTAAGACCAGATTTTAATGTAGAATATTAACTACTTGCAGACTAGTGTTCTGAAATTTCACATGTCCTTGTTTTTCTTTTTTGTACCTGATTTTCTTGACTTTTTTAGGTGACCTTGGTGGCACAGGCTCATCATGACTTCTTGAGTGGCTTGGTCCATAGGGATGAAGCCATCAGTGGCCGCTCTTTTTCTCAAAAGCTTCAATGTCAAAAGAATGTTGCCTTATGCTATATGTCTGCAGGCTCCATCAGATCTTGAAATATGCTGAAAAATACATGCCACCACTATTTTGTTTCAAGACAAAGGGGTTATTATAACAAACATTGTACATGTAACATTATACATGAGCAACATCAATAACTGCTTTCACAGTATTATGAATAGGTCTACATGGATATTAGAAATGTATAAAAATTGGCTAAGATCCGCACCGAAACATTATGGAGTTGGAACTGGTTGTTTCTCTTTAATTCAAGCATCATTACGAGCTTTAGACCTTTTCAATGTATAATGCCAGCTAGCTCACTTACCCTCCTGGGCCCACTTGCACAGAACAACCTTAGTTACAATCAATCCTTAGGCCCCTACAATCAACTTTACAATCGCCATACAATTTGCCTAACCCACTTGCACAAAGAAGCCGATCTTAACGCGATTGTAAGGCCACTGCATGGATTTAAGATGCGATCTTAGCTAAGACTGAACTCTTCGAAGCGGTGGAGAGTAAAAGAAACACATGGAGTCATGCGTCATTGGCTACGATGTAGAATTACCTCCCTTGTCGTATCGGCAGACGACACATTGTTGCAACTTGTCGAAATGTCAACAGAGGAAAGAGGGTGCGCCGCAGTAATTTTACTGAACAAGAGCTATCCGTGTTGACGGATGAAGTTACACGCAGTAATGATGTTTTGTTCGCCCCATTCTCCCCAATAGTGACGAGTAAGTTGAAGGCGGACATGTGGGAAAACATAGCCGATAAGTAAGTCCAATAGTAAGAACAATCTACATTTGTAAATCAACTACTAAAATGTATCGAGTATATATACAAATAGGAACTAGAACATTTCTGTATACCATTTAGTAGATTGATCGTATTTCTTTAGTATAGTAGGATATGTTTTTCCTGAAAGCAGTGGCATTCATCTTTGAATTGAAGAGCCTAACACAGTATTCTGTTCTCACCACATTGCCGCGTCTCCACAGCTATGTTTACGTTTTAAAGGGTCACTGCTGTCAGCTCGACCAAGGCGGAGTGGCGCAGATATTAGGAAGAAGTGGAACGAACTGGAAGTAAGTTAGAATAAGATCTGTATAATGTAAGATTTATACAGGAGCGTACTTTTGTTGGTCCCTGCATGAGATAATACATGTATGTGGGATAAATAATAATAAAATTGACAATTTATGGAGCACTAAATCCAGCCACTAGAAATTAGGTGCTCCAAGATCGAGTCATTAATATTGTATTTTTTGTCTGAGAAACATGATGTCATAAAATGTTGTTTAATCCATGCTTCCTTCAAAATACATAGGTTTGAGTTTTATGTTGATATAAATACATGTGTATTTGTACTTTACATGATAGTGACAAGTTCATTTTTATATGCAGATGCCAAATAAGAAAAAAGGCACAAACAACAAAGAGGGACATGATGAAAACAGGGGAGGAGGCCCTGCTCCAACTCCTCTCTCAGATTTTGAGGTCTAAGGTAACATGCACACAACTGTGTATACATATGTATGATACAAGCAGAGTGTTTTTAGAATTGAAGCATTTTCCAGTATTAATATAATCACAACAGTGCAAATATTTCAAAGCAAAGAAAATTGCTGCTGGTGATAATAATATCATGTGTTTTAAGCTCATATCTCAATTACAAATTAAAAAAAAATAACCTTGGGTCATGAATCCTGATATATATTTTCAGATACATTTGTATGTGACATTACCTTTAAATCTTATTTTAGGTTATCTGCTTGATACCTGCCTGCCCAAATAGATGGCATTCCTGGTGGAGTTAGAAAGTGGTTTGTGTGCCAGTAAGTGCAAAGCCATGTTATTCTCATTGGAAAGTACAAATTGATCTTTACATAAAATGGGTGCCTGGCAATATCAGAAGAATCAAATAAGATACATATAATGAAAGTTGTGAAGTTTTACCATGTACTCTTTGTGAAGAACATGTTCAACTTTTATTCAGATGAGATGTAGCCGACACACAAGATCTTGATGTAAGCATGGCAAGCGAGCTTGAAAGTTCAAGAGATCAATTACAGCTTTGCCCACAGGTGAATATGTTCAGTGGTATACATTGACATTGTTCAATAATAACATGTAAGTGATAGTTAAATTAATCAAATATCTGAGTCATTCATATTAATGTACTGCAAAAGTAGTCAATTACTGCTGATCAAAGTTACGTCTGTCTAAACAAACTTGCAAAGTTTCAAAGAAAAGAAATTCAGTTCATACACATTTCAAAACAATTTGTATATAAAGTCTACCTTACAGAATGCTTAATGATATAATGATTGTCTCTTCATTTTTTCTAGAAGTAGAAGACACGCAGAAGTCTGCTATAAAAACCTACCAGTACTACACGTAAGCATATGTCAAATATGTTAATGGTACATTTCTCATAATATTGTATTAATTATTTTATGAATGATTTAATTGTAGTATTCATTGTAAAACAATATTAAAAGGATAATGTGCTGCATTGGATGTATTATGCTTACATGTAATTAACTGGACTGTTACTTTCCTGTACTTAATAGTGACCAAGTCCAAATCTCCAAAGCTACAAACAGTGAGTCGATCTGGAGAGGGAGAAGCTGGAGGTGCTGCATCAAATCCAACGTGATGGAAGTCATAGGCTAGACATTGAGAGGAAAAGATTGGCCATTGAGGAGAGAAGACAGGCTGTCGAAGAAAAGAGACTGGCTCTCGATGAGGAAATACAGAGTTTGCTAAGAAATAAATCTATCAGTTCCCCTTTCAGCCTGTCCCCATGATAAAATTAGCATAGATTGCACTTGTATTAAATATAATTTATGACATTTTCATTCATAGGAATTGTTAACTGTATCTTTTAAGAAATAACATGATAATCAAGTGGTTTTAGATGATTTGGACACAGTCACATTCACTGTCATGTATACAATGAAAATTTAGAAACATGAATTATTAAATGTAGGATTTAGGAAAATTTATTCTGAATTAATTCCTTCCCTCATCCTGTGGCCATCATTCAGAGGTCCCTGATAAACATAGTCAATTTCTGGGGCACTTTCCTCTTCAAGAGCAGGGGATTGTCCAGCCTTGAATCTATGCAGAAATTATGCAGCTTAAATGCTAACATAATAATCTAGGCACATTTTGTGGGGGTAAATTGAAGGCACCCTGATGACTTGTGTAAGCATCTGAAAATAATTCATGTATGGTAATTAATGCATTATTTTCTAACTATTGAATTCAGATATTAAAGACATTACAAAGAAGGGATTTTTAGTATTTATATTAACCATACATTAATTTTTATGTTGTCTTAGTAATAACATATAATTTTAATTGTCTCTTCATGTATCATATGAGTTAGCTTAATGAGTCTCAAAGTCTCATTGTTTGAAAGACATCGAAACATCTAGATTTACTAGATCTTTTCAGACAAGCTTAGGAATTTTTTATATTTGTTTCCAAAATTCCTCACCTGAACCTTGATTTCAGAACACCAAATGCCCTTTCAATGGTGTTTCTAGTCTTCATGTGGGCTCCATTATATCTTTCTTCTGGCCTTGTCTGAGGATTACCTATTGGTGTTAGGAGCCAGGGCCTGCATGCATATCTACATAAAGATAAGATACAGTCAATAATTTTTTTCATTTATGTATTAATGTCTGTTTGAAATCTGTTTCATATGTGCAGTTACTTAGTGAAATAAGTAACCTTCTTGTGACTTATAGGCTTGACACTGATGTGACATGTGTATTTGGTGTTTGTGGCATTCGTACATATTTATAATTTTAAATAATACAAATTAAACAAACCCTGAATCTCCCAAAAGCCATCCATCTGGAGGAGAGGACTCGAACGACTGTCCCAACAGGCTGTTGCTAAGGATCATTGAGTCATGACTCGCCCCAGGCCACCTTGCAACAACATTGCTGAACCTGAAGGAAATAATCGAGGATGTACTTAGTTTTATGAACATCACTAATAACATTACTATAAGTATACACTGCTTAACATAATTATATCTCTCTAAATCCTAAGATTTTACAGCAACAAATTCTTAATGAAGAATATCCTCCTGTTGTACTCTATTTTCCATTGATGTGGATGTGTGTGTGTGTGTGTGTGTGTGTACTAGTATTTTACAATTGATTGCAAATATGTTTACCTATTCATCTTGTTATATTCAATTCAAATATATTGTAATGAGATTACTGTATCTCAAAATAAACAAAAAGAAATTCATTACAGGCTCCTGGTGTGATGTTTTAATTACCAAAATGCAGCATAAAAATTATACTGTTCATTTTACAGGCTTCAAAAATATTTCGGTCTCCCATAATATATAGTGAAATAGAGTCATAAACTGAGAAATACATGAGCTAATCGAAGGTTGTGACGTTTTGTTATTTTCCAGAGAAATCATTATGGTCATGTCATAGACATAAGCAATGACTTTAGTAACTTTATTCATCAAAAATCTTAGTGCGCTTTGAAACCTTATTCATCCCTGTAATCGCCTCTTGTTGTAACTCCATTGAAGGCCCCTGACCTGTGATTGGTCAATCCCAAGGTAAACACTGATCAGCTGTGCAATTCACCGTAATAAAGTAAGCATGACGGCCCATTTTCATGCACATATACGCTTTAGTGGTATCATTTGATAACAAGTGCAAGCAAAAGACGATTTTGTCATCATTTTGTTTCAATAATAATGTGTTCTTACCTAAGGTTTGAATCACAAACGGCTTGTACATTGATGGCGTGGAACCCTTCCTGCACACGATGCAGATTCATCGTCACCGCTTTGGTCTTTGATGGGTATAAGTGTGCCATCAATGGCACCAATCACTCGCATCTCAGCGATGTTGTGGAAATCGGACATAATGTGCGAAAAGGACGCTGGATCAGGAAAGTTTATGTTGTCGAGCATACTGCTCATTGCAGACACTGTTCTATGCAAACACCTCGATACACTGGACTGGTGTACTCCGTGGAGATCGCCCATTTCGAAAGCAAAAGCCACCCTTACTTAAAAAGCGCATTGTTAAAAGAAACTGTGTCTCTGGGGTGAGGGGCATGTGATCTTTTGTGGGGTGCTTTCGATTAATGGACGTACTTTGTGTAACTGGAACAGCGACAAACGAGGCATTCTGTATCGAAAGCATACAGTTCCTCGTCCTCAGAATGTCGAGCTGCTTAGTTCTGTCTCTGAAAACCCGTTCTCTCCTTAAAAATCTGTCGTATTCTTTACAAAATAGAACTGTACTCGCCATCTTGGTCGATTGTAAGACCTCTACAATTGGTCCGGGGCAATTGTAGGTGGTTCGATTGTAACTTACAATGATCTTAGCCTACAATTGCTTTGTGCAAGTGGATGGCGATTGTAGCCGAAGCCTAAGATCGCGATCTTAAGGATTTACAATAATTGTAGCGCTTAAGATCGCTCTGTGCAAGCGGGCCCTGGACACTGACAGTAAGCGCATCTTAATGTCAACATTATTTTTTCCACAGCAATCCATAGGTTGTAGAACTCGGACTTTAGGTAGGTCTTGTCCCGTTGTGTTGGCTTCACAGACGCTTTAAAAATTCCAATTTGTGTCAGTAGCATCAGCATACTCCACACTGTTGACATGCCCATCAGCAAACAAGCCGATAGTCTTGAAAAGACTTGTAAGGCCAAGCTTCCTTCTGTCATAATCGGGCCTGAACGACACCTCAAGTAATTAAATACGTCATATATTCCAATTTCCGGACATTGTGACAAATTGTTTGAGTAGCCTTGTAACAGGAATGGGTCACAGTTAATGTTCAGGTGTGAGAGTGTTTGGGGTGTGTAGCTTACATCGGAAACATCCTGGAAGACGGGCAAATCCAAGCTGGCAACACACTCGCACAAAGTGATCAATTCGCGACGAATGTAGCCTGTAAATGTCACACCACGGTCTTTCAAATACATCTTCAACTGTGGAACAGTCTTGGATAGGAACATACTTGATATTTTCTTCAAATAGTGATCGTAGACCAAAAGTAAACAATATCGTCTGTAGACAGAAACGGCACGTCAACCTTGTTTACGTGTTGTCATGCCCGCGGTCACGTGTCACAGTGGGCAGATAACTCTAAACGGCAAAACTGGAAAATGGCTTATTGCGTAGAACTATGATCATGATATTATCATTAAATTATCTGGTTCAGATTATTTACAGACCGCCGCCATATAGCTGGGATATTGCTGACTAAACTCACACTACACTACACTACACCACACCACACTACACCCACCCATTCATTACTTCCACCGTGATTTGGGTATTGCAGGTTATATGGCCGGACACCTGACACATGTGACATGTGACTATGAAAACGGACACAACCAATGACCACGCTCCTTACATCCCAGCAGCTAACATAGCAGCAGCCTACCGAGCATGCAAGAAGCGTGACATACTCACGTCTTTCCAACCACTACGCCCGAGAAGGCATAGGCTACAATAAACGGCTGCAAAGGTAGGTGCTGGATCAGCCGCCCACCCAAATATCCTAAAATTAACCCACCCGTTACGATTTAATTATGTAAAATTACCCGTAAATCCTGAGTCGATGCCATCTACTTCTTTACATTGTCAGCAATACGCCTTTATCACGCAACCCGCTAAAAACTTCACAACGAGGCTCGGTATTCAAACAGAAATGGCGCAACACTGCTGTGTGCCGACCTGCAGTAACGACTCCCGCTATCCGTCTGGAAGGAACCTGTCATTCCATAATATCCCAAAAGGATCAAGACCTACGCAAACGCTGGATAATAAGTATCAGACGCGACGAAGGGCCATTATTCAAGGTAGGTTAGACATGAAATGATATGACAGTCGCCTTGAGTAGCGATATCCAGCCAGGGGAGATAACCGAAACAGCTCCTCTCGTAAGCACAAAAACATGGTCAGAAAAAATGTGTCAAAACAGGGGTTGCTTTTACGCGCATTTGTAACGTTGCCTCTAATTGCACAAAGAATACAAATACACCAATGAAAGACGGATAACAAAACTAGAGACACTTTTTGATAGTTTGACAAATGTGACGACAAATGTTGACTTTGTGAAGGTGAAAACTTCCGAAGTGTAAAACATATTTATGCAAAGCGCACATGTCTATAAAAATCTCATAGGTAGACGAATTATCAAGCTTCAATCTGCACTATGAATTGTATTTTTTTTTTAACAACGTGTTCATGTCGAAATAAAATGAAAAGGACCCCACCGTCTATACCGGAAGTACTTTTCCCTAGCGATCAAGTGACAGACACAGCCTGCCAGCTGAGATCGTGTTTGTCAGCAAGCGTGGAAATACCGCCTTTCTACGAAATAGGTGAGTGACAACATTTTTCATGTTTGCAATATGATGTATCCTGAACTAATGAACAAATATACACCATTTATTATCGCCAATCAATCCAATTATGATATATACTTGGCCTAAGTAATGTGCACACCGGGTTGACCTATTTTTTCGTGAAATTGACATGGTTATCAAAATGAATTACTACTGACAGTGAATGACAGTAAATGTGATTGTGTGTGACTGTTAGTATATACAAGTTAGCAACATTTGGCAGTTGACCATTTTTGTATTATCTCTGTTTTCAGTTGCATTCCATTTACGAAATCCTTTAACATTTTTTAAAATTATATAAACATTGCCATTGTTGATGAAATAACAATAATGTATAATCAATTATTTACTGTTTAAGCCTTGGGCCATTAAATTGTCACGATCTAATTAGTGCCATACTGTTAAGAAAATATCTTAATTTTTATTTTCCTTAATTTTTTCAGGACCAGGGCTGACCAGCTGAAGAAAAGATGTTTTGCAAAGTGACAGAGATTGGTTGCTATTGTTTCTTCAGATTTTATTATCATCATGCAACTTGACCTGTATGCTGTTTTTGTGATATATCTTAAACAGTTATACCTGCCATATAATTGACAGTTTGTGATAGAGTTGAAGCGCAGGACTGGATAGCACTCTTTCAAAGAAAATGTTTCTTCATCATATGTTGTGCATTGATCTGCATTGATCTTTGCCCAAATGGATTCATATGACCCAGGATCATGAAATAACTTGCAACTGAAACTGTATTTGTTGGAAACTATTTGCTTAAGTATTTATGATCATATTCAAAAGACACCTAGACCACGGCCTCTAATATAAATATCAGATATGTTATATAATGTTATCAATCCATCATGTATGAGATATTGGCTATGATATAAAAGGCTTAGCTAAGATTCTACATGCTCCTGGGCCAGGTTTAGTTTTCAACCCTGTGATATATATTTTATGTATTATGTAGGAGTTTCTAGAACCTTATTTATTCATTTTCGTTGTGGTACATAAGCTGTCTGTAGAAAGGAGCAAAGAGGTCCCTGTTTTACTTGATTTTACTTATTTTGACTCCAGAGACTTTAGTTAACATGAAACTTGCCTTGTATGCATGTATTGTCATTTTCTAGTCATTAATGCATGTCATACATGGCAAAATTGTAATAGTAATTAAACAGCAGAAATGGGTACCACTGTCAGCGACAGATTTTGCTGTTGAATGTGTTAGATACATCACTTTCATTGCAAAATAGATAGACATGATGCCAATAAACAACTACAATGCATACAAGTATTATTCAGAAGTGTAGAATTATTTTTTGAAAATACCCTAGCCAATATACAGCTGCAGTATTTTTTAGGGAGCAGGTGTGTTTGAATGCTAATAACTTTTTATTGTTTTTTTTTCTGTGTTAAAAACAAAGTATTTTGATAGCTTATCCTTTGCTCTAGCCCCACACAACTTTCATGTTAATTGTACAGGTAGAACTCTAGATATTCTTCAAAATACATTTACATACATTTGTATATCATAACCTTCAAATTTCAAGGTCGAGCATATTTTTATAAACATTGTAACATATGCTTTTTAACTTTATTGTCACTTTTGGAGATAAAAGACGTGTCATCACATAACAATGACTATGTATGCTTATTTTCAGATGTTTTACTCATGTTTAGACATTATTTATGAAAACCCTAGTGAAAAGTTTAAAAAAACGATTTATACAGGGGCTACACTTAAGAGGTCAGATTTTCATATTGTATGTGGTAAATATATGTCCATTATCACTAAAATGGATAGACAAGATACCAATACAGAGATAGAATACTTAGACATATTTTTTCTTCAGTGCAGAAATATTTTTAAAATGTTCCTAACCAAAAAAAAAATGGCTGAAAAAGAAATTCATTTTTCTTTTCTGAGGGTGGGTGTCTTGTAAATCTGATAACTTTTAATAAAAATTTTTTGGTATGAAAATCAAAGTGTTTTGTTGTTATTGAAACTTCATTCTATCAACACACCAAATTTGGTTTAAAATTCCTATAAATAAAAATGACTGGTAATGCCTACTTCTACTGCTCCCCAATGGGAAAATCAGAAAATAGAAGTGTCAAAATTTCATGCACATTTTGTGAACCAAAGATGCTTTTCTATAGTGTGAAAAATAAAAATAATCTTTGGTTTGAGAGGAATTTTAGGGTGAAGAAACAAAAAATGTTTATATGTGGTCTAAATGATACACAGTATATTTTCATTCTTTTGAATGCTTTTGCTATATCATTACCTATTTTAAGTTCCATCTTAAAATACTTTGAGAACAGCTTACTGAATCTCGAATGAAATTTTGCCAATATTATTATCATGATAGATTCTATATGCATTTCAAGTTAGATGTAGGTGCAACATAGCTATTGAATGAACATGAAAACATTGATGCACTTGATAGGCTTATATGATATGCTTTTCTCAAGAATAAATAGTTTAGGATGAATGTTTGAGATATGTTATGATAATTTTTATATGTCCTCTCTTATGCTTTGTATTGAACTTTTTCTCAAAATTTATACAGGTCACAGACTCAACTCATGTGTGTTCCCGCAGACATTTTAATGAAAATTCATATCCAGCTTAACCCTAACAGGAATTCGCTTAGATTAAAGAAAGGAGCAGTGCCAACCATTTTCTCTTGGAAGGAGAAGAAGGAGAGGCAACCACCTAGAAAGCGATCAAGAAGGTTACTATTATAGTTCCAAGTTTTGATATGTGATTTTTGATTGATTACAAATCTAAACGTTTTGCCTTATTTAATGTACAAACACTTCTTTAATTTCAGAGTGTTTTTAAGTGAAGTTTTATAATAAATTATGTTTTAATATATGTCACAAATTCATCGCACCCCCAAATCACTGCACTTATTGAATAAGGTGTTAGTAATATTAAGTACAAGTTACAATATTATTTTGATTTCAGCTATTCATATGAGGACAACCTCACAGATATTTCTTCTGGACCCCGATCACAGCAGCGAGGATGTAACTACTACACCAGCTCCTATGCCTGATCATGATTATGCCAACCCACCAACTAATACTGCTGACCAGCTCGAATCACTGAAACAATATGCAAAGAAATTAGAAGACCAACTTGCAGCTGTGTGCTCCAAAAGGTTTGGTATAAACCGATTCACACATGACCAAGATTTGATACAGTTTTACACTGGATTTAGAACCTATGATGATTTTATTTCAACTTTCAATGCACTGAAGCCAACAGCTGTAAATATGGTGCGATGGAGTCAAGTTCAGAGACATCAAAGTTCTAATGCAGAAAATACACAAATAAAGAGTGACATTTTCAGAGATGAATCCATCCCATTAATCGATCAGTTTTCATGTTCTTATGTCGTTATCAGACAGGGCTTTTTGAGGTTGATTTAGCTGTGAGGTTTGATGTATCCGGCCAGTTCAGTGAGTCATTATTTTGGTCACTTGGGCTAATTATTTGTATGTCATGTTGGGGATGCTACCGATTTGGCAAGAGAGAGCTGCTATCAACAAAGTTATGCCAGAGTGTTTTAAGAGCACATATCCCAATACCAGAGTCATATTAGATTGTACAGAGATCAGAGTGCAAACTCCAAGTTCAAAGACAAGAAACTCTGAGATGTATTCCCACTACAAGTCTCCACTCGACTATGAAAGGGGCTCATTGGAATCACACCAGATGGCATGATTAGCTTTGTCAGTGCTTTGTACACAGGTTCTGTTTCTGATAAGGAAATAACCAAACAGTCGCGGAATACTGGACTTACTTGATGTTGGAGATGATGTGATGGCAGACAAGGGATTTGTAATACAAGACCTACTCACACCGAAGGGAATGAAATTGATTATTCCTCCTTTTCTGAGAGAAAAGGACAGTTTTCTCGCAGAGAAGTGAAAGAAACTCAAGAGATTGCAAGGCTTAGGATTCACATTGAGAGAGCCATTCGGAGGTGCAAAGGAATATCATATATTTGACTCTGTCATACCTCTAACATTAGCAGGATCCATAAATCAAGTTTGGACTGTCTGCTGTTTGTTGACAAATTTCTATGGAAAATTATTTTTAGTTCATGGGCCAAAGTATGTGAACCCAAAGTGACAAGTGTAACAAACAAGCAATGTTTATGAAATGTATTTTTAACACCATGGACATTGTTATATAATGACAAAGTGTGACCATTGACAAGTGATGGTGGAATTCATATATGAAACACACTTTTCATTGAAATATTACACATATTTCATAAAATATCTATATAGATATGAAAACAGTATAAGATATGAACATGTTCATAAGCAAATATTCAACTTCATCATCATTGATCTCTCTCATATATGTACAATATTTACGGAATGTGTAGAAATGTCCTATTTCCTTGTTCATGTGCAATATGCTTCAAATTTCTTTCTTTTTGACATGGCAATAAAGTTAAATGTAATAGAAATTTTGAGGTTTTGACTGGTATTGGCCAGGGTACCATTTCACATATTTATCTAGACTGAACTTAGTGCTGTCTACACCACGTTAGTATCTGCAATATTGTATTCGTGAATAATTATTCGTAATTGTTATCCAATATTCATGATTAGCATCATATTCGCCACATAGTGCATTCATTGCAGCCCTAATGAACAGCATTGAATAAACTTGAAACATTTGTTTTTAAATACTGCACTTCCTTTAATATTTTCTTTTATTGTTTTCAATAGTCATATATTTTGATGATTTCAGATCCCATGGAGAGGAGATACATGTCATGTAAACAATAAAATTATTGATACAATGCCAACTCTGGTCTGTATTCATGTCATCTGTAGATACACACACACAAGATTACTTACAATTGCAAAGATGTGGCAGGTAATGATTGAAGTAGAATATGTCTACTTTTATTTTGATATCTTCCCACTTCCGTTGAGAGAAATATATTCTCTCAAGATGAAAGTCACTTTTACACATGACACCACTTAGAACCAGTTAGTGCCATCTGTCCCATGACTTGACAGTAAAATTTGTCTGATAATCTGAGTTTGTACACTCCATTCACCAGATGTAAGTACTTCAGTTCTGTGTTAGAGTCAACACTTGATGGACATTTTATTTCAAGCAAACCAAATGTCAGATAGGATGTTGGATCATAGACTCTCGGTCTGGTGATGTGCCTAAATGGGGGGCAACTTGGATTTATAACAAAACCACATTTGGAAACATTATTGTTAGTCCTTTCAGCATAACACTTTGCTGCGGTTTGCTCTTGTTTAATTCCATACTTTATAGCATCTGTCACAATATTTTTCCTCTTCGTTTGACACTTTTTCGGACAAAGTCTCTCAGCAAGTTTGTGATAGTCACTTTTTCTGGAATAAACAGGTTTGAAATTTGAAGATGTCAATCTATCTGAGTGCAAATCATGCCACATGTCACTGTCAGATTGAGACCTTGTTCCAACTTCTATTTCAACTGAATCTTCTTTTGAAATGTTCAATCCATCAAAAAACATCTTGCTGACCATGTGTCAAAACTGTTGATATATTACATACAACATCTGGCAATGTGAAAGTAGGAGTACCTTAATGTGTGGGTGAATGGAACAAATGTCAGATTCCATGTTAATTTTAACAGGACGTTGGTATGACAGAACACATCCCTTAGGAACTGGACCAAGTTCACTGTCAACCATTTGTATCTCTGCAGATGCCAAACATGATCTAATCTGAGCTGATGAGTTCACATTTTCCAAATTTTGAGAAAGTGTTGAAGTAAATTCTTGACATGGTAATGGTGACATGATAGGATTATAAAATGTGGAATGTACTCCTTGAATTCTTCTCACCTTGGCTGGTTTTGATGTTGGAAATTTAACTTTATTGATCTTTATGTCACTTATTTTCTTCGGCATAATACCTTTAGTTCTTGGAACATGCCAGGCTTGAGGTTAAGATGTTTTGCTGATTATTGAGGGGACAGTCTTGAATCCACACATATTGTAATGGTCAAGAAGATATAACAAACCAAGTATGTGGTTGCAGTCACCTGCACCAGCCTTACATGAACATGAACAGTTACTAATAGTAATACCAGCACAATCTTCATGCTGGGTAATCTTAATATTCAGTGTATGAGGGAAATCATTCTTCTTCATTGATTTGAAACACTTTGCTCCAATGAAGCTTCCATGCTGTCCGCACTGCAATTAATAAAAATAGTTAGTTAATTAATCTAATACAATTTATTTGTCAAGTGAAAATTACAACATAGCTTTTTTGAATCAATGGATAATCATCTTAACATATTTGATGAATTTAGCACAGCTTGAGTAAAGCTGATTGTTCGGTTTAGGTATTTAAGGGTAGATATTTTTTTATGATAAATGAAAACAATGAGCATAGCTTCCGCGTGCCGGGTTACCTGCTCAGTGGATGGAACATAACTGTTCAGAGAGTTTAATTATTTTTTTTGTACCATCATCAATGAAAGAAAAATGAGCATGGCTTCCGCATGCCGGGCTACCTGCCCGGTCGAGGGAACTTAACTGTTTGGTTTAGTATAATCCATGTATACATGTAATAGGCTACCTCTCAAATCACTCTTACCATGGCTCTATGATAAATGATGTGTTTTATGAAAAATCACAAATTATGATAATTTCCTGTAAAGAAGATGTTTCATTAAATTTATATATTCAGGATATTTAACAATATATAAGTAAAATAAAAGGTTACATGTCATCAAACTGTTGTCACAGGAATTGAATCTGACAAAATAATTTGAACTGCACTATCATTTATCCATGTAAATATTGTTTATCATGATTAGGCCTTTCAAAGTATATCCTTATGTATAATCAATATGTAATATTCGCAGAAATGATGAAAAATAAAACGGTACTTGCACTTCAAACAGGCATATTACTATTGTTACGAGTACACCAAACATGAAATGTCAAAAATTCTCTCACAGTGTTTACCTTCAACATCGTGCATGTAGGATTCAACGAAATTGCTGTAAGCTTTCTTGTGGAAAGCTTGTGGAATGCGGCAGTTCGTCGTCCATGCTTCAATGTCGGAAGATTCGACAGCTGGTAGAGATTTCAGACTTCTTGTCCACTGTGGCAGTGACAGGCCGTAAGATGACATTTCTCTAGCAGACGTTAAATACCGGAAGTAAACATTGTGAATACCGAGCCTCGTTTTCGCGAGTAATGGCCGACGCTTGA
>NW_025766710.1:0-24198 GCF_003918875.1 Haliotis rubra
AAAAATCCATCTTTCCAAGCTTGGAAATGTCTTGGAAAGATGATGTTTCCAAGACATTTCCAATTTTGAAAGATGATGTTTCCAAGACTTTCCAATTTTGGAAAGATGATGTTTCCAAAATTTCCAATCTTGGAAATATCCGCAAGGGAGATAACTGGTGGGTGATGGTAAATTATTGTTCTGCATGGGCTAATTGCAATAGTGGCATGGGGCGGCATGAGTGTTTCATGGGGTCTTTAAGGCGACTGGCGGTAGTCTTTGATGTTTGGTGTTGTTTTAGTAATGATTGTTTAAGGGGTTAACGAAAGGATTATCGACTTGACTAGTCGAAATTGCAGTGAACACATTTTAAGTGTTCAATGTTGTGGGTGAAAAGTGAATTTGTCACGTTGAGTTTAAATATGTATCATCATAAGCTTATATCTAGTCAGTGAGAGTTAATTTCGTACAAGGGCCACCGACCCGTTTTACAATTATAAAGGTGAAAATACAATCCAGCGCCATATATAATATTAAGCTGTATGCTAACGTGTACAATGTCTAATTTAATCTTATACTCTATATTCAAAAACTTCGCTCTTTTTGTCAATGTTTCACATGGATTATTTATGTAGTATTGTGGGAGAAGGCTGTTTCTCAGATCACAGTAAAATGAACATTCAATAAAGAATTGGTACTCTGATTCAATGGTAAGTACAATACACAGAGAGTAGAATCACTCATGTTGTTTTATATTTACTTTTCGCCCTTATTCCAACATTAAAGGATGGTCTGAACAACGAAACTTACTCAAAGCAAAACGAATCGTTGCGTTGCTGTCAATCGTTGCGTTGCCGTCCTGGGGGGTCGAGTGATGGTGTCACCATGCACTAATTTCCACCGGACCCCGCAGTTCGTGCTAAATCATTTAGTAAATGAGTTATGTTTGTGAGTGCGAAACAAGCGTTGTGGAAGCTTGGAACGATATCTTAAATTTGTCCAGATCGCTTCGCGGAAGTTAAAGAATCAAACTACTTACTACTTGTAGTACAATATATATATGATTGATGACCAAACATATTTTCCATGACACAACTTGAAGCATAAAGATTTCTTTCTCGGAAGCGAGGTCGTGGTAGAAGTGACAATAATATTGTAAGTAGTGTTATATTGACACCCACCTCGCTTCCTCGAGAGAAATTGTTATGATATAAGATATGTCACGCAAATCCTATTGGACATCAATCAAATACATATTGTATTGCCAGTAGAAAGTAGTTTTGGTTTGTAACTCGGTGAAAACAAACCTAAATAGCATTTATTCTCAGACTCGCGGATGTTCGCGACAGTGCGCTGCCATTTTTAATAATCGTAACATGACGGGTTAAAGTCTGTTAAAGAATTAATCAGATTATGGTTTGTTTTCATCAAGTTAGAAAAGCAAAACTACTTTCTACTCGTAGTTAAATATGTATTGGAATCATGGCCAACAGGATTTGGCATGACACAACTTATAACATAACGATTTCTTCCTCGGAGGCGAGGTGGGGGTCGAAGTGACATACTGCGCAATAAATATCTTGCTACATTCCCATGGTTAATGTCCACTCACCAGTATGTAGATACTAGTCAACGTGCGTCTTTCTATTTGGTCTTATAATCCTAATTAGTTTATTATCAGGCGATCTGCCTTTACTTATAACTTGAATATCTAAACATTGTAAATCATAATTCGCACACACGCCCTAGTGTATGTTGTCTGTCTCATTACTTCACGACGAAATCATGGAATGCTGCGACAAATGAATAAAAACAAAATGCAATTATTAAAACTAAAACAGGTAGTTATAATGATGTCAGGCTATTACTTTGTTCGAGGAATGTATCCATCAATATCCACAAAAACGAGCCGTATGCCATTCACCTGCAGCTGTTCCAAATGATGTGTCTTTTAACAGTCTAATACATGTTCACGAAAAGTGATATATCGTTTCAGGTATTTCACATTGGTACATAGTCGCATTGGTCACCCAAGATAGCATACCTGGGAACTAATTGCATAATCTCCGCCATTCTTTACAAAAAAGTAATTTAGTTAGCCAATAATGAGAATCAATGTCTTGGCGGTTAATCCTTTGAAAGAAGGAAGTTGGTTTACGCAGACACAGACACGACAGAGTGTATTTGGTATTGATTTGTAAATGTACATACATAAACACTACCTTTTGACAAATCCGCTGTGTAAGATAAAAGTATGGGTTAATCCTTTGATCGATGTTTATACTGTTGAGTATTTACTCCAGACACAAGAAATGCAAAATGGGAACCTTTGTCGGGTTATCTAAGTGGTGTTACCACTAATTATACCTGTTATAAATTCATTAACTGACCATCAAGTGAATGATGACAAATGACATGTGTAGGTTTATACCACCTAACACGGGTTACAACAAGGGAGTATTAATTGCTGTACTGCATGCAATTTTAATTGCATGTGAAAACCTATGGGCCGACACTATTTTGAGAATACGGACAGAAATTCATTGTTGCAAAAGAAATACATATAAGCATTTGCTGTGTGTTAAAACTGTATTTACCTATTTACCTAAGTAAATTTTCAGAGTCTTCTAGCAATAGCAAAGTGCAAGGATGTGTTAAAAAGGAATAACGCAGTCAAACAGTTGCTGTTCGAATTGCATGAAATATGCAAAAAGCATAACATATTTAAGAACAATGTTTCCAATTTTGGAAATATGAGATTTCCAAAAATGTGCAATTTTGGAAATGTCCACAAGGGAGATAACTGGTGGGTGATGGTAAATTATTGTTCTTTGCACGCCCCAGGACCTAATCCCTTGTTGATTGATGAGTGAGTCAAGGCAGTTAAGAGTCACCAATTAACAAGGCCTACTGCCTTGGCCTTATGCCTCTTAAAGAAGTCTCTGGAAGTAAGTTAAATCTTTGATGGGCATTAAGAAGTGGAATGCATTACTGTGACCTGATTTTCACCTGATGAAGGAGCAAGCATATGCTCCGAAACTTCGTGTTATTCACAATAAAGAAGTAGACATCCATAAATCTTGTTTTTCTTATTAAAAAGGTAAGTTATTAAAATCTGCTGAGCTGTAGGTTTCTTAATCATGTCGCGATGTGATTATCGCTCTAACACACCTGAGAGATTCGTCAACAGTGTGGTATGCACAGGCGGTGAAAATTGTATTGTATTACATTGGGTTGGCTGCATATTGTTAACATTATTCCATGGTCAATATCGCAATGTTTCTGAAATGGTAGTATACGGAAGTTTGTTCCACATTTTTGATAATTTATAGAGTGATTCTTATCAAATTAGATATTTCTTTATCGTCCGAACAGAATTCACAAATTACGGATGTTTTGTGTGTGTGTGTGTGTGTGTGTGCATGCACGCGTGTATAACATCTATAACTTGATAGGTATTAAATAAAATCAGGCCGATTGTAACCATAATGACTATATTGGATGGAACACTCCAAGAACAAAAATAATTTCACTCTTCAAAAGGAACTGGAACAGTAACATTTTTCATGTTTTCATATGAGCTTCAAAACATTGAATGACATAAATGCTGTATGATGAAATGGATCAGAGAACATTAGAAATGAATACGTGACGTGTGAATGACACGTGTAATGGTCAAAAATATATAATCACTATGTTAGTTAACTCATGACCAGACACGTCAAACTGGTACCGATAGATTCATATCTAATATGTAAAAATTCAGTATTTCTTAGTACCTGAAATAGAAAACACGACTTTGGAATGAGATGTTTTAATCTGAGATTAATCTGTTAGGTAGCAGTTTACTTAAGTAGAACTTAAATCAACTTCAAAAGATTGGTTATTCGCAAAGTGAAGCAGATTTCACTTATACTGCAGTAAACAGTATGGGGATACACAACGAAACATACCACTTATGTGATAACAACTCCCTGTTTATTGCATAGAGCGGCATGTCGATGTACAACGTTCAGGATAGACAAGCTGATTGAATGTTGATTGATTCCATCACTTGGACAAAGGAGTGGATTTAGACTTGTTGATCTTACTCTCCTCATGCCCCCAACGATGTGCTACTTGCTGAATCACCTGGTGTTAATTTGCTGCTAGTCACTATGCATATATACTTCTGTTCACCTGGTAACTGTTATCTTGATAACAGCGTAAGAATATACATGGAAACTCCCCTCTATCGACCTTTGGTCCAAACAGATGAGTTAAGAGAAATGTTGATGTCCTGTCCGTTAGCAAATTAATATTGGATTATAGAGACAATGATAGACCTACGTGTTGATAGAAGAGGATATTCCGGATTATGCGAATGAGAGCACACCTAATGAGAAAACGAGCCAAATATATGTATAAAGATAGTGTTTCATTTCAGTCTCAGCATATAAACATTGAAATATAAAACACATAAAAAAACATAGAAGGCGTAAGCCACGAGTGGTAACGGGAGACTATATGGACAGATTTTATTTAATCATGTTACAACATGCTACATATTACAGGATTTTTTTATAAATAGTTATATTACATCATATTATGAAATGTTTCAAAATATTACATAATTATAAAATATACATACACATTTATAAGTACATTATAAATATGTTAAAGATGTGAAAGAAGAGACGCTGAATCAGCAAACTGTCTAACAGTTAACATTCCATTTTATTTTGAAACTGGTGTCTCAGTTCTTGAAGATGTCGTTCAAGGTATCGGTATTTCTTCGTCGTGGGTTGTCTTTGGCCTTCGGCATATTGCACCAACGAGGTGTAGGAATAAACTTATGTTCAAGTTGAGCATTAGACATTTCGAAATCGAATGTACACTTTCATGCTTCTTCTCATTACATGTATATATCCCAATGTAATTAGAGGGGAACTGATCCAGAGCGATTAATGTTTCTCGCCAACAGTCTAATTACCAAACCAAACTGCAAGCTTGTCGGTATCTGCTCCCTCGACCGTGACGGACACAGGGACTGGGCTTCCGGCCACCTTGACAAAATTTCTTCAACCCAAACAGCGGGACATTAGGAAGGGTGGATGCTCATCAGATGCTGTTACATGTATTTGAGAATACCCCCCAGTAGTTCCTGTCTGATTGCAATAAAGTATACCAGCAGTGTATATGCTTTTCGGATTTTTTAATGCATAGATGGCATAGTGACTGATCCAATTTTTCAATTTGATCTTATTTCTGTGTTTTTTTACCTCGATATTTAATCATGCCATGTAAACATATGATGTCTATTACATATTATATTTATGACAAATGAAAATGTACTTAGATATATACAATTTTAACTTCAGTACACATCCAATGCTTATATGTATTTCTTATGCAACAATGAAATTCCGTTGGTATCCTCCAAACAGTGTCGGCCCATAACTTTTTTTCAGGCAATTAACATTGCATGCAATTCAGCGATTACTATCCCCTTTGCTGTAACCAGCTGAGTGTTTGGTGGTATAAACCTACACATGTTATTTGTCATCATTCACTTGATGGTCAATTAATGCATTTATAACAGGTATGATGGTAATACCACTCAGGTTACCCGCCAAAGGTTCCCATTTCGCATTTCTTGTGTCTGGAGTAAATACATGTACTCAGCATTATGAATTGATGGTCTGATGTGACAAATGTATTACATGTTATGTAATATGCTCATGGAACTGCAGCAAGACGAATTATCAGCTGAGATACAAAACAAACATTGATCAAAGGATTAACCGATAACACGCTGATTGATTAATTACTTTTTTCTTGCACAGTGGATTTGTCAAAAGGTAATGTTTATGTATGTAGATTTACTAATCTATACTGATTACACCCTGTCCTGTACCCTGTACCTGTGTAAAAACAACATCTTTCCTTCAATGTATTAACCGCCAGTAAGTTGATGGGGTGTTCCTCTTTGCCAGTCGGGCAAGTTGTTTATTTAAGGCGTAAGAGGATCACCAGACCATGTTAATTCGCAAGACAATGGTACGGGTGGGTTGGGAGTGTGGGGGAGGAGATGACCAAGCCAAGAAAAACACAAGTGGATTTAATGCTCATTATTGGCTAATTAGATTACCCTTTTAAAGAATGGCGGACATCATGCAATTAGTTGACCAATGAGATTATACACCAATGTGAAAACTGAATCGATGTATCCCTTTTTCGGGTATTAGACTGTTAAAAGACACTTGGCATGGAACTGGATTCTTTGTCAGCTGCAGATCAGTGGCATATTGTTCCTTTATGTGGAGGTAGTGTCCCATTTTTGACAGCGTCTTGGTCACTGATTCGCGAAGTTTCGCTCTCAAACCTGGGATAACTAGCTGCACCAATTAAGGGTAGTTATGTTAATGCAAGCACCTGAGAGAAGTACAGAACAAGTAAAATTCTTTAACACTAATACAAACTAATACGAGACGAACTGCCAGCAGGAATGGTACCATTATATGGAGATATCAGTGCCTGAAAACAGCCTCAGTCACTACAATAGCAGATGGGACTGTTGTCAGAAGAGGGGACAAACAGCATACACATCCAGACCAAAGCTCTATTGGCTGCTATATCCAAATTTGAGGCTGTCAAAATCGGGACTTAACCTATGTGGATATTGATGGATACATTCCTCGAACAAGGTAATAACCTGACATTGTTGCAGACTTTAGTCGGTTTTATTTCTAATATTTGCATTTTGTTTTTATTCTTTTGTGGTAGCATTCAACAGAATCATTTGTTTTCGCCGTAATGAGACAGACAACATACACTAGGTCATACCTAGGGTGTGTGTGAAATATGATTCTTGTTGGCATTCTATAAAATGTCTAGATATTACAGTCATGTTATAAATACGCTATAAGTATAATCGTATGCTTTTTATTAAGTTTCAAAATGCATGCCAAATATGGCAATATAATAATTAGGATTATAAGACAAAATATATAGACATACATTGACTTCGGTTTTTTTTCAGTCCTGACATTTTTTACCATTGGCAGATGATTAAACTTCAAAGTGTTTTCATTTCATTTTCAAAATGATGGAAATATTATCGAGTAAAAAAGATTTTATTTTTGTTGATCAATCTACACCTATACGATCAATTGCGCATGCGGGTTGCGCAGAAAAGGTCACGAACCAATCGAAAGTACTGGGATATCATCCGGGTACTCAGGGGAGAAAAGCAATAACAAAAGCAACAACCAGTGCGCGGAAATTGCTCTGGATCAGTGCCTTGTTAAATGGATCATGTTTTTACACGGTCGGCTTCAGTGTGCGATGTGTTCACTTCCATCAACCACCAGCTTGTAATAACACGTCACATGAGATTAGCCATGTGCTAAAATAACACCCAAACTTTAAAGCGTACCCCTTGTCAATGTCCTGAGCCTTATAAGAATCGAAAGGTCGGCTTCCTGAGTCTACATCTCAAACTATGGTATGTAAGTGGTAATAATCCCGCGCATTAGAGAACAGATTGGCTTGTTTAGAATTTAATGCTTTTCATAAACTAGAATCTCATAAACTATTTGTCTCTGGAATCATCTGTGATATGAACTTGTGTAGTGGTTTCTCTAGAAATTATTTAACGTTATCTAAAATTAAACATTTAGTCACCTTTTATTGTATATGACCAAATTAATTAGTTACACTATGAAGTTTTTAAGAAGGGATTCATTTGGGTTCTTTTCGCCCCAGTCCGCCTGTGTGTGGACAATATAACCAATTATCTATTATTAAGTTCATGATATTTCGTGAATACACCAACTGCATAACACCGTCTCTGACCACAAACCCAAACGGGTTGCTCTCTATTCGCTCACAGTCTTAAAACAACATTTCATGGTCTGTTGACTGTTGAAGTCGCAATGATAAACCACCTAAACGGTCCATCCCTTGTGTCAGGTGTTAATTAAAGGGTACCACTAAAGAATGTATTCTACTACAATAAGCCTATTATTCCCTGGCAAGGGTTCACTTTTATGACATGTAATAAACCATGGCCAGTCAGTCAGTGGGTCCGGTAAACTTTTATTTAATCAATGCTGTAACGTAGGTCTATGTAATTTGTGTTTATGCAAACCGTGACAGGTCAAAAACTATTTGCGCTTTTGTGGATAATAAGTAAACCATACACTTAAAACTGTATTTTGGAAAATGCTAGCCATATCAGGGCAAATATGACAGTTAATGCCAATTTTTGACACCTAGAACAACAAGGATGCAGACGAGAGAAGTTATACCAGGAATAATCTACAACGTCTTATAGTCTCCCTGGTTATAGTTGATCGCATAGGAGGACGAATACACTCCTAGGAGGACGAATACACAGTCTATACACTCACGGGGATCCTTGGGAAAAGGAGAAACTGAAAGAAGTAGTGGTAAAATCCTTCCTAAATTTCCAAAGATTTCCAAGCCTTGGAAATATCATCTTTCCAATTTTGGAAATTTTTGGAAATATCATCTTTCCAAATTGGAAATTTTTGGAAATCACCATTTTTTTCTTGTGTGTCTCTCCAGAAATTGTTGTAAAACCCGAAGAGGTACACGATGTTAGACACCCTATATCTCTGACTATCCATCCGACGAAGTTCTCTGAGGAAAAATTTTGTTGTGGCGAGTAGTCATACTCGCCATTTTCTTCCTCGATAACCTCGTTGTGACCGTCGTTGGGGAGAATGACACGGCAACCCTTCCTCTAACGACCTCGATGATGTCGTCGTCGTGTTGTCGCCAAAGGTTGCCCTGTCCCGGACTGTCGGTATGTGTCACTGCTGGCGTTGGAATTCCTCATCATCCGACGAAAAATATAAGTATGTCATCCTCGGAATCTTCTATAAGAGACGTGTTCGTATTTCTTACTAGTTCGTTTACGGGTCTTCCTCGTCAACCATGATGAGAATGTTGTCGCAGCAGTCGTTGATAGCCAGAGAGAGAGAGAGAGAGAGAGAAGGTTGTTTGGTTTACGGGGTGGTCATTCGCGGCTGTGTATGACAGGGACGATTATTATCGAAGGAGTGGGGGTGAAGAGACGAAGGGGTGGACACTAGCGGCTGTGTATAATAGGGTCGATTAGAGCAACTAGACCGATTAACGGCATAACGTAGGGATTATTTTTCGAAGGAGAAGGTTGTAGAGACGACGGGGATGGACACTCACGATTGCGTATAATAGGGGACGATTAGAGCAGTTAGGCCGATTAACGATGATGCACGTAGGGGCTATTTTTCGAACGCTTCGGCACACGCGGTTGTGTATGACAGGGACGATTATTATCGAAGGAGGGGGGTGAAGAGACGAAGGGTCGGACACTATACGACTGTGTATAATAGGGTCGATTAGAGCAACTAGACCGATTAACGGCGCACGTTGGGGATTATTTTCGAAGGAAACGGATGTAGAGACGACGGGGTGGGTGGACACTCACGATTGCGTATAATTGGGGGTCGATTAGAGCAACTAGACCGATTAACGACGCGCGTAGGGGATTATTTTCGAAGGAAACGGATGTAGAGACGACGGGGTACGACACTCACGATTGCGTGTAATAGGGGACGATTAGAGCAGTTAGACCGATTAACGATGCACGTATGGGCTATTTTCGAAGGCTTCGGCACGCGCGGTGGTCGAAACGATTGTGTACTAAGGAGTGGTTAGACCCATGAGTAGGAATATACGATAAACCGTTGACATATGGTACGTAAGATAATAGAGGCGATTTTCGTGTTCCTGCTGCGCGTGTCGGACGTGTATGATCATGTCTACAACGACCGGACACGCTCAATTACCCTTTGGGGTGGGTGTATATGAACATTCGCTTGACCACTGTCAAATCATACTGACTACTGCTCGCCATACAGTAAGACGTACTCCTGACCAGCTCTCCGCTACTACTACTACTGCTACTACCACGGCTATTACAACTACCACTACTACTACTCAAGCAAGATGTGTGATGCTGCTCCAACAACCATGCTATACTGCTGGAAGTGTCCCCAGAAAAATGACCACGTGTTTAAGAACTGTCCATTGGCGGTGTGTGGAAACAGGTGTGGGGGACAGGGGCACTGGGGAACAGATTGCCCCATGCCGTGCACCATCTGCCAACAGAGTGGGCATTACAGGAGGAACTGCCCGTCCTTCAACATGACCTCCTCTTCCTCCGTGATCACCACCCCACCTTCCACGCCGTCCACGACTCCTACACCGACTGCCACGACTACTCCTTATGGTCATTGCTATAGGTGTGGGGACTCTGGGCACTGGGCTCCCCAATGTCCGACGGCCACATGTTACAAGTGTGGAGGTGGCCACTCACAGCCGGTCATGTGCTGTAGATGTCACCCCGCCGCTAAGAAGGTCAAAGGGAACAACCTACTACAGATGACTGGGCCACCGAAGATCCTGGTGATCCCGTAGAGAGGTGTGCTAAAGTGTGTCGTGAGGACATCTGATGTTGGCACACAGACTACGGGGATAGTGATGTCTAGCACACAATACAGAAACATTGCTCGTAGTGTGGATGGGGTGAAAGGAGGAGGGACCTTGGGGTGGCTACCCCTATTGTGAGGAGCATACCAACAGAGAATGTGGATGAAGATGGAGCCCTCAGCCCTCAGGGACCTCTTGTATATGAAGACAACACCTCCCCTTACCCCTCCCACCCGACATCGGTACACTCCCCCCTCTTCATCGACGACGACGATGAAGAGGGAAGGGAACGCCAGCAGCTGTCGTGGGGCGGCGACGGCGATGGAGGAGCTTTCACTAATTTTGAGGAGGCCTCTCATAACCGTCACCACCCCTCAGAAAACACGGTGACGGTGGTTGCAGACGTGCACAGGGACGGCGAGACACCTACTCGCCGTATCCGTGTGCGCAATCGGAGATGTCGCCTCATTTTGTGAAATGTATGAAATTGTATGTATATATTGTATTATATTGTGTTATATGTTGTATATACCTGTATTAAAATTTTTTTTGATATCGTACACATTTAGTTGGTGCTGATTCGCGAATTGTGGGAGTGTGGAAAGGTAGAAGAGAGCATTATGTCACACGAGCGCGCGCGCACGCACACACACACACACACACACACACACGAACACGTACAAGACGACCATTACCCTTATTTGTGACGGTTCAATGACCACGTGACGTCAATACCGTCGTTGTAGGGCGTGACGTCAGTATGGTAGTATATTTTTGAGGTTGCGTCACCATCAAGTGACGTCACTACCTTCGTTTGTAGATCGTGACGTCACGAGACCAATCGTCGTGACGTCATACGTGTATGACGTCAGTGTGGCCGTATATTTTCGAGGTTGCGTCACGTTACGTCACCTCGGAAATGTGCGGTCACCACACTACTTCGTTTGCTGTGGCGCAGACAGCATTGTTTAGTATCAGGCATGCACATGTCAGTATAGGCATTGAAAGCCCAAAACAGAGTTCTCTGGATAGAAATGTACTGGAAGCTAATTAACACAAGTTAGCAAGGTCATTTTGCAAAGAAGAACCGGATACCATTGACTTATTGGAGAAAGTTTATTATGCCAAAATGTGTCAACCCTCTTTGATCGAATTGAAAATTGTTACGATGTTTTAACTAGCATATTAGGGGTTTTTGAGGTCAGCAGAATTCTTAAATATTGCCAGATGTGATACTGTTTTCTATGATACTCATACGATGCTCTTCGTAGAAAATTCCAAGACAGATTGACAGTATTAGGTATAAAGACGGTCCTTGGCTAGTTATAGGCAAGACAAACTCCAACTTGTGTCCAGTATCCTGTTCACTCAAATATCTAAAACATGCTAACATTCAACCTGATTCAGATAAGTTTTTGTTTTTTTAAACTTACCCAGGGCCAAATCCGGCTACATGTTGAGAATGTCCTACACGAGTATACGAGAACTATTTACAGAGACATTCAAGCTGTTTGTCAAGGACATTAAAGTATACGGTTTGCACAGTCCCCGTGGTGGGGGAGTGACTGCTGCAGCAAACAACAGTGTTCATGATAGAATGTTTAAACGACATGGAAGTTGGAAAAGATAGATACGTTAAGGATAGTTTGAGCAGCCGTCTAAAAGTGTCACTATCGCTTGAGCTTTGAAACCCGCCTTTAATTAAACATCTTGCAATGCTATACAGATACAGCCAATCCAAGTTTTAATTCTGTTGTGTTGTCTGTGGACGTGCAGAAGGGGTATAGGGGAAATATCGTTTGAAGAATGAATTAGAGGAAAATGAATTTCTCCTAGCCGTGAGCAAATTATCAAAGGGCAGATAAATCTATGGGCGCTAGTGGTTCAAGCAGGGTATATAAGAGTGAGAGATTTTCATGGTTTGATTCTCTCGGATGTCGCGCAGTACCATGCATACACGTATCGTTTTAATATCTAGATAGTTAAATCATGGATGTGTTTTATATTTATCATTTTCTACATGTAATTTTGTTTTGTGTTGTATCAGATGATATTCTGTAATGGCTGAGGGTATGCTGATGTGTTACCAGCATGCATGCAAAGCGATAACACGGCATATGATGGGAGCTGTCCATTTATGGATGGGTTTAGCCGTTATAGCTGGTGCCGTTTATGGCGTTATGTGTTGATAGCGTTTATTGACCGTGTGATACGTATGTGTTGATGCTTTTTATGGACTGTGTGATACATATGTGTTGATAGCGTTTATTGACTGTGTGATACGTATATGTTGATGCTGTTTATGGACTGTGTGATAAATATGTGTTGATGCTGTTTATGGACTGTGTGATACATATATGTTGATAGCGTTTATTGATCGAGTGAAACGTATATGTTGATGTTGTTTATGGACCGTTCGATACGTATGTGTTGATGCAGTTTATGGACTGTGTGATACATGTGTGTTGATAGCGTTTATGGACAGTGTGATACGTATATGTTGATGCTGTTTACGGACCGTGTGATACGTATATGTTGGTGCTGTTTATGGAGTGTGTGATACGTATGTGTTAATGTTGTTTATGGACTGTGTGATGCGTATGAGTTGACGCTGTTTATAGACCGTGTGATACGTATGTGTTAATGCTGTTTATGGACAGTGTGATATATATGTGTTGATGCTCTTTACGGACTGTGAGATACGTGTGTGTTGATGCTGTTTATGGACCGTGTGATATGTATGTGTTGATGATATGTATGGATCGTGTGATACGTATTTGTTGATGCTGTTTATGGACTGTGTGATACGTGTGTGTTGATGCCGTGTATGGACTGTGTGATACGTATGTGTTGATGCTGTTTATGGACTGTGTGATACGTATGTGTTGATGCCGTGTATGGACTGTGTGATACGTATGTGTTGATGCCGTGTATGGACTGCGTGATACGTGTATGTTGTAGCTGTTTATAGCCCGTATGATATGTATGTGTTGATGCTGTGTATGGACTGTGTCATACGTATGTGTTAATGTTGTTTACGGACTGTGTGATACGTATGTGTTGATGCTGTTTACGGACTGTGTGATACGTATGTGTTGATGCCGTGTATGGACTGTGTGATACGTATGTGTTGATGTCGTGTATGGACTGTGTGATACGTATGTGTTGATGCCGTGTATGGACTGCGTGATACGTATGTGTTGATGCTGTTTACGGACTGTGAGATACGTGTGTGTTGTAGCTGTTTATAGACCGCATGATATGTATGTCTTGATGCTGTTTATGGACTCTGTGTTACGTATGGGCTGATGTTGTTTATGGACTGTGTGATACGTATGTGTGCATGTTGTTTACGGATTGTGTTATACGTATGTGTTAATGTTGCTTGCGGACTGTGTGATATGTATGTTTTGATGCTGTTAACGGACTGTGTTACACGTATGTGTTAAAGGTGTTTATGGACTGTGTGATACGTATTTGTTGATGCTGTTTATGTACTGTGTGATACGTATGTGTTGATGCTGTTTATGGACTGTGTGATACGTATCTGTTGGTGCTGTTTACTGACTGTGTGATACGTATGTGTTGATGCTGTTTACGGTCTGTGTGATACGTATGTGTTGATGCCGTGTATGGATTGTGTGATACGTATGTGTTGATGCTGTTTGCGGACTGTGTGATACGTATGTGTTGATGCTGTTTATGGACTGTGTGATACGTACGTGTTGATACTGTTTACTGACTGTGTGATACGTATGTGTTGATGCCGTGTATGGATTGTGTGATACGTATGTGTTGATGCTGTTTATGGACTGTGTGATACGTATGTGTTAATGCTGTTTACTGACTGTGTGATACATATATGTTGATGTTGTTTATGGACTGTGTGATACGTATGTGTTAATGCTGTTTACTGACTGTGTGATACATATATGTTGATGCCGTGTATGGATTATTGTGATACGTATGTGTTGATGCTGTTTACTGACTGTGTGATATGTATGTGTTGATGCTGTTTACTGACTGTGTGATACGTATGTGTTGATGCTATTTACTGACTGTGTGATACGTATGTGTTGATGCTGTTTACTGACTGTGTGATATGTATGTGTTGATGCTGTTTACTGACTGTGTGATACGTATGTGTTGATGCTGTTTACTGACTGTGTGATACGTATGTGTTGATGCTGTTTACTGACTGTGTGATACGTATGTGTTGATGTTGTTTATGGACTGAGACGTCTATGGTGATTTTTGGAATGTGGATTATGGAATGTGCCACACTTGGTTTTGAGTGGATTGTTCAAGGACCGTCCCGAATGTGGCTTCATTAAGTATTTACAGATACAAATCATCATGAAATTGGTCTGCTGGGTATGTCTGAAACTGTTCAGGAACATGTTTGTAGTGTGCCGCTTATGGATCTGTCAGAGCGAGAGTACTGTTGATTACGTGTCGGGCACAGTTCCAATGTGTAATTGTGACTTGTTGTCGGAATGTCATGTAATAGTAATAGTCCGTTTATATGGCGCTCATATCCAGGCACATTGCCTGCTCACGGCGCTACGTACCTTTTTATCTCCAGTAGTGAGGACACTATCGTTCTTTCCGATACGTTTTCAACTTTCTGGGGAGCATACAGCCATGCCGCCTGTTGAACTAGACACTCACATTGCCAGCACGTCCTCACTGGTACACACCATACAGCTGGGTGAATTGAGACAATGTGAATCTAAGTATCTTGTCCAAGGATACTACGCAAATGTGCCCACCTCGGGACCCGAACCGAGGTGCCTCCACCAGGGATCGAACCCGGACCGTCAGCGTGATAGGCAGACCACTGCACTATTGTGCTCCACATGCAATGGTACTGCAATGCTATACAAATACAGCCAGTCCAACTTACAATGTTGTTGTGTTGTCTTTATACGCGCAGAAGGGGTGCAGGTGAACGAATTTAACTTCATGTAGTATCGGAAAACTTAAAAGCGCGAAACTCATGTGTCAATAAAACTGAAATTCAAATAGAACTGTGGGGTGCAGATGCTACCACACAGGTGGCAATTGTAACTCTTAACTTCATTGCAACATTTGCGATATTGTTATTTTGTTAATACTGTTCATAGAATGATTCAGTTGCCCCTCTATATACAATTCAACAAGAGTCACTTTCAAAATGATAGTTAAGTATACTGGTCGTTGAAGCCATGGTAGTTGACAAAGGGCTAGCTGTGGAATGCTAGGTCTGTTCTGCTTTCATACAAACTCGTTGGTCATGTAACAAACCTTGTTAGAATATCAATTAATCCCCTCCCCATTTTGTTTTATATCCCTAAATAGATATTGCATGTATGCTTAAAATATCCATATAAAAGCCCCCAACAGCCCGACTTTTCGTTTTCGTTCTATCCCGAAAGTGATATTGCTTGTAAGCTGCTGAAATCGGAATTTGGGTTAAAGACATGGGCAGTCGAACGCCATGCTACATACCTTACCCCATCTCGCCGTGTGCAGCCTTTACCCAATAAAACCCTGAAAACAGCATGCGGTCATGCAAAACAGGTACAGTCAGAAACAATAAGACATCCGCTATGTTTGACAGAGTACGCAAAACTCACCCTGTGAGATCAAAGATCATCACAGTGTTCAAGACATACTGGACATATGTATGGTGCAAGTATGGCAGACTGTTATGGCCGAGTAGCCAAGTAACAGGTTTGTAATGCATTAAGTTGTCATGAAAGTTGTTTTGTTGAGTTGGCATTCATTGAATTCTGTATAATTAGAGTATTGTGGAATTAATCCACATTTCAGCAAGATCACGAAGGGATGCACCTGGAAATGGCTTAACACATTGTGCCCATTTGGGGAATCAGACCCAGGCCTTCGGTGTGACAAGGGACGCTTTAACCACTAGGCTACCCAACCGCCCCTGGATACTTAGATTCTTAATTTTTACAGTTTAATTTTTTTAATTTTTTTCAGTGACAATTTTGTTTTATGGTCAAATGTTATTATCTTGACTTGCAAATATTCAGAACTTGGTTGACAACGTGACCACTGAACACACTAACTCCGTGACACAATCAATGGGACACCACGTGTTGATTCTAACCCAAATCGTGGGCTTGTAGTAGACGCCATATTTCTGTTCCACAATCCTTTACTGAATACATGAGGAGGCAGAAGTTTATTTAACATATATGTGTTTATAACACGCGTCATGATTTGCGTGGCGTAGGGGTTAAAACGTTCGCTCGTCACGCTGAAGACCTGGGTTCGATTCCCCACATGCATACAGTGTGTGAATGGGAGCCGCTTTCTAAACATCGATGTGTATTCGTAGCTTTAGGCCGTGGGAATGACATTCTAAATAACATCATGCATCCATACCTTTCAGGCAATGAAAGCTACTTTCTAAATATCATTGTGTATTCAAAGCTTTATGACCATTGGAGCCACTTTTCCAATGTCATTGTGTATTCACAGCACAAGGCCACGAAAGTTACTTTCTGAATATCATTATGCACTCAAAGCTTTAGACCATGAAAGCTACTTTCTTAATATCGTTGCGTATTTAAAGCTTTAGACCTTGGGAACCACTTTTCTAAATACCGTTGTGTATTCAAAGATTTATGGCCGTGGGAGCCATTTTAGATATTATTGTGTATTCACAGCTCCAGGGCATGAAAGCTACTTTCTGAATAACATTGTGCATTCATCCTTCAGGCAATGAAAGCTACTTTTAAATATTGTGTATTCAAAGCTTTTAGGCCGTGGGAACCACTGTTTAGATATCATTGTATATTAGTATTTGTGTATTTGTATCTTGCTTAGTTTGTTTTGCAGTACCATCTTGGGTACGCTGTGCCTCGTGTTCAATGCAGTGAATCAAATAACTATATTCTACCATACTCTTTCAAAAACCAAAATTAAACTACATCATGTAGAGACACGAAAAGCTTCTCGGTTAATGAATTGTGAACAACGTGCCTTTGACTTGGACTGTTACATGCTATATGTTGGGTTGTGTTAAACTCAAAATCAACCAACCCATCAAAACATTTAAGAGAGAATTATGTCTGCTTGTTTGTTTTTTCTTCTTTTTTTGTTTGTTTAAAGCCACACTCAGGAATATATCGGCGGTCTGTAAATAATCGAGTCTGGGCCAAACAATCAAATGATGAACAGCATAAGCATCGATCTATGCAATTAGGATACGATGACATGTGGACAGTATTTACAAATAGAGGCAGCCTGAGGTTGCAACGGAGTTAGGTAACTGTCAGGTTAATCTTTTCAGAAGTACTTGTCCTCCATTAAGCATATTACAAAGTCTGAATATTGGCACACCAAAGAAAAATTACGTCAAATGAACATTAAGATGGCATGTTTATTATGACACACATTAAGAAAAGTAACAAAAATATGATAAACAAGTAACAGTTACTTGACAATGAGTACTAATGCATATTATGATCAAAACGCTAGTATTGGGGAATCAACTCGCTATAGGCAGAGGTACAACTATAGTCTGTTTGCAGTGAAAACTTACCGATGAATTTCACTTTAATCAAAAAAGTAAATCAAATAAAGTGAAATTAAGAGTGCGAATCCTCATAATTTTGCCTTGCCAACTGAACATTTAAATCTCAGAATTTTATTCATTGTAGGACAAAAGTTGTTTTACAAGCTATCATACATTCAAATCGCTGTTATTGGTTTGTATTACAAGGGGTGGGCGCAGTAGATGGAACTGTGAAACAAATGCACGTACGGTTCGTGATAAGCGTTAACTTAGACCAACTCCTACATGTACGGGTGTTTCATTTAATGTGCATACACCCTTGTAATACAAAACCAATAATAGCGATAAGAAACTATGATCGTTTGTTTAACAACTTTTATCCTAAGTTGAATAAAATTCTGAGATTTTAAATGTTCAGTTAAAAGTATAATTATGAGGATTCGCAATCTTAATTTCATCTTATTCGATTTACTTTTTGTTTAAATTGACATTCATCGGTACGTGTTTTCAATGCAAACAGACTATAGCAACCCACACAACAACACAAGACCTGAGTAAATATACGTAAGTTTAATAATCAGCCACAGAGTGGTTTGTGACTGAATGTAGTCCGTATTTTATACCTATTCTAGCCGTCACAGATAATCACATTTACTGATGAAAGTATATCGATCTATCTAATCTACCTGTGAAAAAACGCACTGACATGGATGGTTACTTGAAGATATGTCCTGGTATCATTTTTTAAGAATCATATGTCCTTGTGACATTTTCTAGTGCAATATGTCCTTGTGTCATTTTCTAGTGCCATATGTCCTGGTATCATTTTCTAGTGTCATATGTCCTTGTGCCATTTTCTAGTGTCATATGTCCTGGTATCATTTTCTAGTGTCATATGTCCAGGTGTCATTTACTAGTGCCATATGTCCTGGTGTCATCTTCTAGTGTAATATGTCCTGGTGTCATTAACTAGTGTCATATGTCCTGGTGTCATCTTCTAGTGTCATATGTCCTAGTGTCATTAACTAGTGTCATATGTCCTGGTGTCATTAACTAGTGTCATATGTCCTGGTGTCATTAACTAGTGTGATATGTCCTGCTTTCATCTTCTTGTGTCATATGTTCTGGTGTCATTAACTTGTGTCATATGTCCTGGGTGCCGTTCCACTAACCGATCTTAGCCCTATGCCAATCGTTAACCCCTAAAATCCCAATCTTAGCGTGACGTTACGATCGGCATACCGTTCCACTTACCAGTCTTACCTGAGTCAATCGTAAAGTTAAGATTCAAAGTCTAAGTTGCTCATGACCAACTTAGGATAGCTAAAATCAATCGTAGAGAAACCAAGATGGTGGCTTTCCTATTCTATGTGAAAAATAAGAGCGAGCATTTCACCGTGAACGTCCCCTAAAGTCCCCCCATGAAATGAATTTGTATATTTCTGTGATGTAAACAAACACTGCACTGAAGCCTTACAAATGTCAGGCCAGTCTGACCACTGTCGTCATGGGAACACAACCGAGCGAGTCGGTGTAACACATCTGTACAACAATATTGCAACGTCATTGTTAAGAATAGGGACAGCCGTGAAGTGAACAATGTTCTGATGAAAAAAGATACAAATATGCTTGATTTCACTGCGCATATTTGGTGGGGGATTCTAAAGGCAGGCCGCGTGTTATTTAAGACCACTGCCAGATTCTTCATACGTTATAGCCTCCTCACGGCTTGTCTATTCTGATTGACATCGTTCAGGCACATATTATTAAAGCTCTGACACAATTGACATTTTTAAAGTTCAGACTTAAAACTTGTTCTCAGTATATTACTTATAATCTCGGCTGTAAATAGTCTCGTGTAAATTATCTGTACATAGCGCTTTGAGCATGCCCCAGGATGCGTAAATCTAAACTCACTCACTCACTCAGTTGGTTCGTAAACTACTTTCTATCATTTGCTAGACTATGCAAAGGGAGATAACTCGTGCCTCGCATCTCTCGCACGAAAGAGTCTCGATCTAAGCTTGGATCGGATCGTAAGATCGGGACCGGCTACGATCGGCCTAAGAACAGTTAGTGGAACGCGTGTAACTTTTAGCTAAGACGATTGTAAAATTGGCGTAACTTGCTAAGATTGATCTTAAGATAAGATCGGTTAGTGGAACGGTACCCAGGTATCATCATCTAGTGTCATATGTCCTGGTGTCATTAACTAGTGTAATATGTCCTGTTGTCATTAACTAGTGTCATATGTCCTGGTATCATCTTCTAGTGTCATATGTCCTGGCATCATCTTCTAGTGTCATATGTCCTGGCATCATCTTCTAGTGTCATATTTCCTGGCATCATCTTCTAGTGTCATATGTCCTGGTATCATCTTCCAGTGTCATATGTCCTGTAGTCATTAACTAGTGTGATATGTCCTGTTGTCACTAACTAGTGTCATATGTCCTGGTGTCATCTTCTAGTGTCATATGTCCTGTTGTCATTAACTTGTGTCATATGTCCTGGTATCATCTTCTAGTGTCATATGTCCTGGTGTCATTAACTAGTGTCATATCCTGGTGTCATCTTCTAGTGTCATATGTCCTGATGTCATTTTTCTAGTGTCATATGTCCTGGTGTCATTTTCTAGTGTCATATGTCCTGGTGTCATTTCTAGTGTGATATGTCCTGGTATCATTTTCTAGTGTCATATGTCCTGGTGTCATTTTCTAGTGTCATATGTCCTGGTGTCATTTTCTAGTGTCATATGTCCTGGTGTCATTTTCTAGTGTCATATGTCCTGGTGTCATTTTCTAGTGTCATATGTCAAGGTGTCATTTTCTAGTGTCATATGTCCTGGTGTCATTAACTAGTGTCATATGTCCTGTTGTCATTTTCTAGTGCCCTATGTCCTGGTGTCATTTTCTAGTGTCATATGTCCTGTTGTCATTTTCCAGTGTCATATGTCCTGGTGTCATTTTCTAGTGTCATATGTGCTGGTGTCATTTTCTAGTGTCATATGTCCTGGTGTCATTTTCTAGTGTCATATGTCCTGGTGTCATTTTCTACTGTCGTGTGTCTTGGTGTCATTTTCCAGTGCCATATATCCTGGTGTCATTTTCTAGTATCATATGTCCTGGTGTCATTGTCTAGTGTCATGTGTCCTGGACTTCATTTTCTAGTGTCATATGTCCTGGTGTCATTTTCTAGTGTCATATGTCCTGGTGTCATTTTCTAGTGTCACATGTCCTGGTGTCATTAACTAGTGTCGTGTGTCCTGGTGTCATTTTCTAGTGTCATATGTCCTGGTGTTATTTTCTAGTGTCATATGTCCCTGGTGTCATTTTCTAGTGTCATATGTCCTGGTATCATTTTCTAGTGTCATGTGTCCAGGTGTCATTTTCTAGTGTCATATGTCCTGGTGTAAATGTCTACTGTCATATGTCCTGGTGTCATTTTCTAGTATCATATGTCATTGTTTCATTTTCTAGTGTCATGTGTCCCGGTGTCATTATCTAGTGTCATATGTCTTCGTGTCATTTTCTAGTGCCATATGTCCAGGTGTCATTTTCTGGAGTGATAGGTCCTGGGGTCATTATCTAGTGTCATATGTCCTGGTGTCATTTTTCAGTGTCATATTTCCTGGCATCATCTTCTAGTGTCATATGTCCTGGCATCATCTTCTAGTGTCATATTTCCTGGCATCATCTTCTAGTGTCATATGTCCTGGTATCATCTTCCAGTGTCATATGTCCTGTAGTCATTAACTAGTGTGATATGTCCTGTTGTCACTAACTAGTGTCATATGTCCTGGTGTCATCTTCTAGTGTCATATGTCCTGTTGTCATTAACTTGTGTCATATGTCCTGGTATCATCTTCTAGTGTCATATGTCCTGGTGTCATTAACTAGTGTCATATCCTCGTGTCATTTTCTAGTGTAATATGTACTGATGTCATTTTCTAGAGTCATATGTCCTGGTGTCATTTTCTAGTGTCATATGTCAAGGTGTCAATTTCTACTGTGATATGTCCTGGCGTAATTTTCTTGTGTCATATGTCCTGGTGTCATTTTCTAGTGTCATATCTCCTGGTGTCATTTTCAAGTGTCGTATGTCCTGGTGTCATTTTCTAGTGTCATATGTCCTGGTGTCATTTTCTAGTGTCATATGTCAAGGTGTCATTTTCTAGTGTCATATGTCCTGGTGTCATTAACTAGTGTCATATGTCCTGTTGTCATTTTCTAGTGCCCTATGTCCTGGTGTCATTTTCTAGTGTCATATGTCCTGTTGTCATTTTCTAGTGTCATATGTCCTGGTGTCATTTTCTAGTGTCATATGTGCTGGTGTCATTTTCTAGTGTCATATGTCCTGGTGTCATTTTCTAGTGTCGTGTGTCTTGGTGTCATTTTCCAGTGCCATATATCCTGGTGTCATTTTCTAGTATCATATGTCCTGGTGTCATTGTCTAGTGTCATGTGTCCTGGACTTTATTTAGAGTGCCATATATGCTGGTGTCATTTTCTAGTGTCACGTGTCCTGGTGTTATTTTCTAGTGTCACATGTCCTGGTGTCATTAACTAGTGTATGTCCTGGTGTCATTTTCTATTGTCATATGTCCTGGTGTCATTTTCTAGTGTCATATGTCCTGGTGTCATTTTCTAGTGTCATATGTCCTGGTATCATTTTCTAGTGTCATGTGTCCAGGTTTATTTTCTAGTGCCATATGTCCTGGTGTAAATTTCTACTGTCATGTGTCCTGGTGTCATTTTCTAGTGTCATATGTCATTGTTTCATTTTCTAGTGTCATGTGTCCCGGTGTCATTATCTAGTGTCATATGTCTTCGTGTCATTTTCTAGTGCCATATGTCCAGGTGTCATTTTCTGGAGTGATAGGTCCTGGGGTCATTATCTAGTGTCATATGTCCTGGTGTCATTTTTCAGTGTCATATTTCCTGGCATCATCTTCTAGTGTCATATGTCCTGGCATCATCTTCTAGTGTCATATTTCCTGGCATCATCTTCTAGTGTCATATGTCCTGGTATCATCTTCCAGTGTCATATGTCCTGGTGTCATTAACTAGTGTGATATGTCATGTTGTCATTAACTAGTGTCATATGTCCTGGTGTCATCTTCTAGTGTCATATGTCCTGTTGCCATTAACTAGTGTCTTATGTCCTGGTATCATCTTCTAGTGTCATATGTCCTGGTGTCATTAACTAGTGTCATATCCTCGTGTCATTTTCTAGTGTAATATGTACTGATGTCATTTTCTAGAGTCATATGTCCAGGTGTCAATTTCTACTCCGGTGATATGTCCTGGTGTCATTTCCTAGTGTCATATGTCCTGGCGTAATTTTTCTTGTGTCATATGTCCTGGTGTCATTTTCTAGTGTCATATCTCCTGGTGTCATTTTCTAGTGTCGTATGTCCTGGTGTCATTTTCTAGTGTCATATGTCCTGGTGTCATTTTCTAGTGTCATATGTCCTGGTGTCATTTTCTAGTGTCATATGTCCTGGTATCATTAACTAGTGTCATATGTCCTGTTGTCATTTTCTAGTGCCCATATGTCCTGGTGTCATCTTCTAGTGTCATATGTCCTGTTGTCATTTTCCAGTGTCATATGTCCTGAGGTGTCATTTTCTAGTGTCATATGTCCTGGTGTCACTTTTCTAGTGTCATATGTCCTGGTGTGTCATTTTCTTGTGTCATATGTCCTGGTGTCATTTTCTGTGTGTCATATGTCCCAGGTCATTTTCACTGTCGTGTGTCTTGTTGTCATTTTCTACTGTCGTGGGTGTCCTGGTGTCATTTTCCAGTGCCATATCCTGGTGTCATTTTCTTAGTAATCATATGTTCTGCGTCATTGTCTGAAGTGTCATGTGTCCCTGGACTCTTTATTTTAGAGTGCCATATATGCTGGTGTGCTCATTTCTGGTGTCACGTGTCCCTTGGTAAGTTATTTTCTAGTGTCACATGTCCCTGGTGTCATTAACTAGTGTCGTGTGTCCTGGTGTCATTTTCTGTTGTCATATGGCCTGGTGTTATTTTCTAGAGGCCATATACCCTGATGTCATTTTCTAGTGTCATATGTCCTGGTATCATTTTTCTAGTGTCATGTGTCCAGGATTTTATTTTCTAGCGCCATATGTCCTGGTGTATGTGTCACTCTCATGTGTCCTGGTGTCATTTTCATTGATAAGCATGTCATTTGTTTCATTTTCT
>NW_025766711.1:0-24083 GCF_003918875.1 Haliotis rubra
TTATTTTGGTAGCGTTCAGTTACGTATTGCTACATATATATAATTGATGAGTCTATGTGTAGTTGGGAATTTTTATGTATATAATCAATAGTCTATGTGTAGTTGTAGGGGTACATGTATATGAGCATTGAATCTATATTGGTGGTGTACGGTACATGTATATAGTAATACAAGGTCTATGTGTATTTGTGAGAATACATGTATATGTAAGTGATACAAGGTCTATATGTGTAGTTATTAGAATTACATGTATACTTAGTAATACAGATCTATGAGTGGTTATTAGGGGTACATGTATATAGTGATACAAGTCTGTGTGTGGATTGTAAGGGAATTACATGTATGATAATAATACAGGTCTATGTGTGGTTAATGGGGTATGTATATAGTGATACAAGATTTATGTGTAGGTTATGAGGAACATGTATATAGTGATACAAGTCTATGTGCTGGTTATTGAGGTACATGTATAATATATTAATACAAGGTCTATGAGTAGTTATTGAGGTACATGTATATATTTGATACAAGGTCTACATAATGTAGTTGTAGAGATACATGTATATATAACGACAAAGGTCTATGTGTGTAATTTATGAGGTACATGTGTATAGTAATACAGGTCTATGTGGTTGAAATTTTAGATATATAGTATATAAGATATTTTAGATGGATTTGTAGAAATTGGCAGTATGTATATATGGTAAGCCTGGGTCCTATGTGTAGTTGTGAGTTACATGTATATAGTAATACAGGTCTATGTGTAGTTGTGAGGAATTCGTAATATATAGTGATACAGGTCTATGTGTAGTTGTGAATTACATGTATATAGTGATACAGGTCCTATGTGTGAAAGTTGTAGAATTACATGTATATAGTAATACAAAGTCTATGTGTGGTTGTAGAATTACATGTATATATATAGTGATGCAAGGTCTATGTGTGTGAGTTGTGAAGTACATGTATATAGTGATACAAAAGGTCTATGTGTAGTTGTGAGGTGCATGTATATGGTAGTACAGGTCTCTATGTGTGGTTATTGGGAAGTACATGTATATATAGTAAGCCTAAGTCTATGTGTAGTTGTGAGGTACATGTATATAGTGATACTAAGATCTATAATGTAGTTAATGGGGGTACATGTATATGAGTAATACAGATGGGTCTGTGGATGCAGAATGCATGTATATAGTAATACAAGGTCTATGTGTAGTTCTGAAGGGTACATGTATATAACAGTACAGGATCTATATTATTAGTTCATGTGAGAATTACATGTATATAGTAATACAGAATCTATGTATGTGGTTGTAGAGATACATGTATATATAATGTCCACAAGTCTATGTGTAGTTGTGAGGGTACATGTATATAGTAATACAGGTCTATGTGCTGGATTGTGAGGTACATATATATAGTCTAGCCACAGGTCTATGTGTAGTTGTAGGGTATTACATGTATATAGTGATACAAGTTCTATGTGTAGTTGTGAGGGAGTACATGTATATGAGTGATACAGATCTATGAGTAGATTATTAGGGAATTTTATGTATGTAATTGATACTGGAGTCTATGTATACGTTGTAGAGGTACATGTATACTTAACGATACAGGAATATGTGTAGTTGTGAGGGTACATTTAATACTGACTAATCTGGGAATCTATGTGTGGTTGTGAGGTACATGTATATATGAAAGTAATACAGAGTCTATGTGTAGTTGTGAAATTACATGTATATAAATGATAAAGGAATCTATGTGTGGTTGTGAGGGTACATGTATATATAGTAATACAGATCTATGTAGGTTGTTATTGGGAGTACATGTATATAGTGATACAAGGTCTATGTGTAGTTGTGAGGGTACATGTATATATAGTAATACAAAAGGTCTATGAGTAGTTGTGGGAGTACATGTATATAGTGATACAGGTCTATGTGTGGTTATTGAGGTACATGTATGCCAATGGCCTACAGGTCCTCATGTGTAGTTGTAGGGTACATGTATATAGTGATGATACATCTGTGTGTGTGGTTGTGAGAATTGCATATACTTAAGGTGATACAAGGTCTATGTGGCGGTGTGGGGTACATGTATATATAGTAATACAGGTCTATGTGTGTAGTTGTAGAGGTACATGTATACATAGCAATACTGGAGTCTATGTGTAGTTGTAGGGGTACATGTATACTTATTGATAGAGGTCTTTATGTGTAGTTGTGAGGAGTACATGTATATAGTAATACAGATCTATGTGTAGGTGTGGAGTATGTATATATAGTGATACAAGGTCTATATGTAGTTGTAAAGTACATGTATATAGTAACGCTACAGGTATATGAGTAGTTGTGGGGTACATGTATATATTGATACAGGTCTAATAATGTGAGGTTCTTGAAATTACACATGCTGCCTACTAATACAAGGTCTATGTGTAGTTAGCTGAGGTGCATGTGTATAGTAATACAGGTCTATGTGTAGTTGTGAGATTTACATGTATATAGTGATACAGGTCTATGTGTAGTTGTAGAGGTACATGAATAATATAGTAATACAGGTCTAGCCATGAAGTTGCAGAGGTACATGTATATAGTGATACAAGGTCTATGTGTAGTTGTAGAGGTTACATGTTTATATATTAATACACAGGTCTATATTGTGATGTGTAGAGGTACACATAATATATAGTGATACAAGGTCTATGTGTGGTTGTGAGGGTACATGTATATGAGTGAGTACAGAGTCTATGTGTGTAGTTATTGAAGTGCACATGTATATAGTAATGCAAGGTCTATGTGTAGTTGTGGGGGCACATGTATATGTAGTGATACAGATCTATGTGTAGTTGTGGGGTACATGTATATAGTGATACAAGATCTATGTGTGTAGTTATTGAGGAATTACATGTATATATAAATAATACAGATCCTAAATGTGTGGATTGTGAGGAATTACATGTATATAGTGACACAGAATCTATGTAGCAGTTGTGAAGGGGCATGTGTATATAGTAATGTCTAGGTCCTAATGTGTAGTGGCAAGGTGCATATATATAGTAATACAGGTCTATGTATGTAGTTCTATAGGGGTACATGTATATAACACTTGATACAGATCTATCTGTATGGATTGTAGAGGTACATGTATATGAATAATACAGCAAGGTTACATGTGGTTGTGAGAATTTTTGTGTATATGGTGATGTCAAGGAATCTATGTGTAGTTGAGGAATTACGTATATACATGTGATACAAAGGTCTATGTGTGCAGTTGTGAGGAATACTAATATAAAGTAATACAAGGTCCTATGTGTGGTTATGCAGAGTTACATGTATATAGTGATACAAGTCTATGTGTAGTTGTGAATTACATGTATATATAGTAATGCAAGTTATAATGAGTAAGTTGTGAGATTTGTGTATATAATTGTCTAGATCTATGTGTGGTTGTGTAGGGTACATGTATGTAGTAACGCAATTCTATGTGTGTGGTTGTGAGGAGTGCATGTATATAGTAATACAGATCTCTATGTGTATGAATTTTGTGAATTACATGTATATAGTGATACAGAATCTATGTGTGTCTGGAGTGTGAGTACATGTATATGAGTATTACAGGTCTATGTGTGTGGTTGTGAGAGTACATGTATATAACGATACAGGTCTCTATGTAGTTATTGAGGGTACATGTATATAGTAAACGATACAGGTCCTATGTGTGTAGTTGTGAGGTACATTTATATACCAATGCACAGATCTATGTGTAGTTGTGAATTACATGTATATGAGTGTCCCAAGAATCTATGTGTAGTTAGCCAGAGGTACATGTATATAGTAATACAAGGTCTATGTGTGTGAAGTTGTGAGGTACATGTATATAGTGATACAAGGTCTATGTGTAATTTGTGAGAATTGCATGTATATAGTAATACAAGGTCTATGTGTAGTTGTGAGGTACATGTATATAGTAATACAGATCTATGTGTGTACTTGTGGGGAACATGTATACTCATTGATACAAGAATCTATGTGTAGTTGTAAAGTACATATATATGGTGATGGAAGGTCTATGTGTGTAGTTGTATGAATTACATGTATATAGTAATGCGAGTCTATATATTAGTAGTTATTGAAGTACATGTATATGGTGATACAGACTACTATATGTGGTTGTATTTGAGGGTACATGTATATAACGATACAGATCTATGTGTAGTTAGTGAGAGTACATGTCCATATTGTGATGAATCATATGTGGTTGTGAGGAATTACATGTATATATTGATACAGATCCTAATGTAGCTGTGAGGTACATCATACTAACTAAGATACAGAATCTATGTGTGGTACGAGGTACATGTATATGTAGTAATACAGTCCATGTGATTTATTAGGTCTATGTGTGGTCTAGATCTAGCCAGTAGTTATTGAGGTACATGTATATAGTGATACAGGTCTATGTGTAGTTGTGAGGGTACATGTATATAAGTAAGCTTCTAGGAATCTATGGTTGTACATAGGTGTAGGTCTATGTGTATATATTGGGAGCACATGTATATATGTGATACAGGTCATGTATATGTGTATTGTATTGTAGAGGAAATTTATGTATGTATATAGTGATACAGGTCTATGTAGCCAGTTGTAGGGTACATGTATATAGTAATACAGGTCTATGTGTAGTTATGAAAGAGTACATGTATATAGTGATACAGGTCTATGTGTAGTTGTGAAATTATATATAGTGATACAAGATCTATGTGTAGGTGTGAGGTACATGTATATAGTGATACAGATACTATGTGTAGTTGTGAGGTACATGTATATAAGTGATACAAGGTCTATGTGTAGTTGTAGGGGCACATGTATATAGTGTAATACAGGTCTATGTGTAGTTATTGAGGTACATGTATATAGTAATACAGGTCTATGTGTAGTTGTGAGGGTACATGTATATAGTGATACAGGTCTATGTGTAGTTGTGAGGTACATGTATATAATGTAATACAATTGTAAGCGAGGGTACATGTATATAGTGATACAAGTTCTATGTGTAGATTTGTGAGGTACATGTATATAGTGATACAAGGTCTATGTGTAAGTTGTGAGGGAGGTACATGTATATAGTGTACAAGGGTCTATGTGTAGGATTTATTAGGGGTACATGTACCATAGTGATACAGGTCTATGTGTCAGTTGTGAGGGTAAGTGTATATGAAAATAAATACAAGACCTATGTGTAGTTGTGAAATTACATGTATATGGTGATACAAGTCTATGTGTAGTTGTGAGGGTACATGTATATAGTGATACAGATTCTGTATGTAGATTTAAATACAGAGATTACATGTCCTTGTATATAGTGTTATTAATTACATGTCCTATAATGTAGTCCTTGTGTGGGAATTACATGTATATAAGTGATACAAGGTCTATGTGTAGTTGTGAGGGGTACATGTATATATAAAGTGATACAGGTCTATGTGTAGTTGTGAGGTACATGTATATAGTGATACAGAGTCTATGTGTGTGAGTTGTGAGGGTACATGTATATAGTGATACAAGGTCTATATGTGTAGTTGTGAGGAGTACATGTATATAGTGATAGGTCTATGTGTAGGTGGTACATGTATATATAGTCAATACAGGTCTATGTGTAGTTGTGAGATTTTATGTATATACATACAGATATATGTGTAGTTGTGAGGTACATGTATATATATAATGATACAGGTCTATGTGTAGTTGTGAATTACATATATATAGTAATACAGGTCTATGTGTAGTTGTGAGGTACATGTATATAGTGATACAAGGTCTATGTGTAGTTGTAGAGGTACATGTTATGTAATTGATACAGGTCTATGTATTGGTTGTGAGGAGTACATGTATATAGTAATACAGGTCTATGTGTAGTTGTGAGGTACATGTATATAGTAATACAGGTCTATATGTGTAGTTGTGAGGTACATGTATATAGTGATACAGGTCTATGTGTAGTTGTGAGGTACATGTATATAGTGATACAGGTCTATGTGTAGGTGTGGGGTACATGTATATAGTAATACAAGATCTATGTGTAGTTGTGTACATGTATAGGGTACATGTATATAGTGATACAGGTCTATGTGTAGTTGTAGGGGGTACATGTATATAGTGATACAGGTCTATGTGTAGTTGTGAGGTACATGTATATAGTGATACAGGTCTATGTGTAGTTGTGAAGGTACATGTATATAGTGATACAGGTCTATGTGTGTGGTTGTGGGGAATTTTATGTATATAGTAATACAGATCTATGTAGTAGTTGTGAGGAGTACATGTATGTTAATGATATAAGAATCTATGTGTAGTGTGTACATGTATACAGTGATACATGTATATAGTGATACAGAACCTATGTGTAGTTGTGAGGTACATGTATATAGTGATACAAGTCTATGTGTAGTTGTGAGGTACATGTATATGGTGATCTAATACTAGGTCTGAGGTACATGTATATAGTGTTCTAGGTTGTGGAGAATTTTATGTATATAGTGATACAAATTCTATGTGTGGCAAGTGTGGGTACATGTATATAGTGATACAGAGTCTATGTGGAATTGCTGGTACATGTATATGTAGGTCGATACAGGTCGAGGAGGAATGTATGTATAGTCATTTTGTCCAGATTATATGGTAGTTGAGAAGTGCAAGCATATATAGTGATACAGATCTATGTGTAGTGTGAGGTACATGTATATAGTAGTGATACTGGTCTATGTGTAGGTGTGGTGCATGTGTGGTTGTGAGGGTACATGTCTATGTGTGTGGTACATGTATGGTATTCTGGAATTAGTTGCTGTAAGGGTACATGTACATAGTAATATAGATCTATATATTATGTGTAGCACATTGTGAGAGCATGTATATGAAGTGATACAGGTCTATGTGTAGTTGTGAGGTACATGTATATAGTAATACAAGGTCTATGTGTAGTTGTAGAGGTACATGTATATAGTAATACAGGTCTATGTGTAGGTGTGAGGTACATGTATATAGTAATACAGGTCTATGTGTAGTTGTGAGAGTACATGTATATATAGTGATACAGGTCTATGTGTAGTTGTAGGGTACATGTATATAGTAATACAGGTCTATGTGTAGTTGTGAGGGTACATGTATATAGTGATACAAGGTCTATGTGTAGTTGTGAGGTACATGTATATAGTGATACAGGTCTATGTGTAGTTACGAGGTACATGTATATAGTAATACAGGTCTATGTGTAGTTGTGAAGGTACGTGTATATAGTGATACAGGTCTATGTGTAGTTGTGAGGTACATGTATATGATAGTGATACAAGGTCTATGTGTAGTTGTGAGGGTACATGTATATAGTGATACAGGTCTATGTGTGTGTGAGGGTACATTGTAAGAGGTACATGTATATGTAGTGATACAAGTCTACAGGTCTATGTGTAGTTGTGAGGTACATGTATATAGTGATACAAGGTCTATGTGTAGTTGTGAGGTACATGTATATAGTAATACAAGGAATCTATGTGTGGTTGTGAGGGTACATGTATATATAGTGATACAGGTCTATGTGTAGTTGTGAGGTACATGTATATATAGTGATACAAGGTCTATGTGTAGTTGTGAGGGGTACATGTATATAAATGTGTAGTTGTATGGAATAAGGTCTATGTGTAGTCTATGTGTAGGAGTGAGGTACATGTATATAGTAATACAGGTCTATGTGTGTAGTTGTAGAGGTACATGTATATATAGTAATACAGGTCTATGTGTAGTTGTGAGGGTACATGTATATAGTAATACAAGGTCTATGTGTAGTTGCTGAGGGTACATATATATAGTGATACAGGTCTATGTGTAGTTGTGAGGTACATGTATATAGTGATACAGGTCTATGTGTAGTTGTGAGGGTACATGTATATAGTAATACAGGTCTATGTGTAGTTTGTGGGGTACATGTATATAGTGATACAGGTCTATGTGTAATAGTTGTGAGGTACATGTATATAGTGATACAGGTCTATGTGTAGTTGTGAGGGTACATGTATATAGTAATACAGGTCTATGTGTAGTTGTGAGGTACATGTATATAGTGATACAAGGTCTATGTGTAGTTGTGAGGTACATGTATATAGTGATACAAGGTCTATGTGTAGTTGTGAGGGTACATGTATATAGTGATACAAGGTCTATGTGTAGTTGTGAGGTACATGTATATATAGTGATACAGAATCTATGTGTGGTTGTGAGGGTACATGTATATAGTAATACAGGTCTATGTGTAGTTGTAGAGGTACATGTATATATATAGTGATACAGGTCTATGTGTGTGTAGTTGTGAGGTACATGTATATAGTAATACAGGGTCTATGTGTGGTTGTTGGGTACATGTATATAGTAATACAGGTCTATGTGTAGTTGTGAGGTACATGTATATAGTGATACAGGTCTATGTGTAGTTGTGAGGTACATGTATATAGTGATACAGGTCTATGTGTAGTTGTGAGGGTACATGTATATAGTGATACATGCATAAGGTCTATGTGTAGTTGTGAGGGTACATGTATATAGTGATACAAGGTCTATGTGTAGTTGTGAGGTACATGTATATAGTGATACAGGTCTATGTCTAGTTGTGTGTAGTATATGTGGTCCTATGGTATAGGTCTGAGGTACATGTATATATAGTGATACAGGTCTATGTGTAGTTGTGAGGGTACATGTATATAGTAATACAGGTCTATGTGTAGTTGTGGGGTACATGTATATAGTGATACAGGTCTATGTGTAGTTGTGAGGTACATGTATATAGTAATACAGGTCTATGTGTATGTTGTGTAGGGTACATGTATATAGTGATACAGGTCTATGTGTAGTTGTGAGGTACATGTATATAGTAATACAGGTCTATGTGTAGTTGTAGGGTACATGTATATAGTAATACAGGTCTATGTGTAGTTGTGAGGTACATGTATATAGTAATACAGGTCTATGTGTAGTTGTGAGGTACATGTATATAGTAATACAGGTCTATGTGTAGTTGTGAGGTACATGTATATAGTGATACAAGGTCTATGTGTAGTTGTGAGGAGTACATGTATATAGTAATACAGGTCTATGTGTAGTTGTAGAGGTACATGTATATAGTGATACAGGTCTATGTGTAGTTGTGAGGTACATGTATATAGTGATACAAGGTCTATGTGTAGTTGTAGAGGTACATGTATATAGTAATACTAGAGTCTATGTGTAGTTGTGAGGTACATGTATATATATATGTGTAGTTGTACATGTATATAGGTCTATGTGTAGTTGTGAGGGTACATGTATATAGTGATACAGGTCTATGTGTAGTGTGAGGTACATGTATATAGTGATACAGGTCTATGTGTAGTTGTGATACATGTATATAGTGATACAGGTCTATGTGTGGTTGTGTAGGGTACATGTATATAGTGATACAGGTCTATGTGTAGTTGTGAGGTACATGTATATAGTGATACAGGTCTATGTGTAGTTGTGAGGGTACATGTATATAGTGATACAAGGTCTATGTGTAGTTGTGAAATTACATGTATATAGTAATACAGGTCTATGTGTAGTTGTGGGGTACATGTATATAGTGATACAAGGTCTATGTGTAGTTGTGAGGTACATGTATATAGTAATACAGGTCTATGTGTAGTTGTAGGGTACATGTATATAGTGATACAAGGTCTATGTGTAGTTGTGAGGGTACATGTATATAGTGATACAGGTCTATGTGTAGTTGTGAGGGTACATGTATATAGTGATACAGGTCTATGTGTAGTTGTAGGAATTACATGTATATAGTAATACAGAGTCTATGTGTAGTTGTGAGGTACATGTATATAGTGATACAGGTCTATGTGTAGTTGTGAGGTACATGTATATAGTAATACAGGTCTATGTGTAGTTGTGAGGTACATGTATATAGTAATACAGGTCTATGTGTAGTTGTGAGGTACATGTATATAGTGATACAGGTCTATGTGTAGTTGTGAGGGTACATGTATATAGTGATACAAGGTCTATGTGTAGTTGTGAGGTACATGTATATAGTAATACAGGTCTATGTGTAGTTGTGAGGTACATGTATATATGTACATATAGTGATACAGGTCTATGTGTAGTTGTGAGGTACATGTATATAGTAATACAGGTCTATGTGTAGTTGTGAGGGAGTACATGTATATAGTGATACAGGTCTATGTGTAGTTGTGTAGAGGTACATGTATATAGTGATACAGGTCTATGTGTAGTTGTGAGGTACATGTATATAGTGATACAGGTCTATGTGTAGTTGTGAGGTACATGTATATAGTGATACAGGTCTATGTGTGTAGTTGTAGGGGTACATGTATATGTGATACAAGGTCTATGTGTAGGAGGTACATGTATATAGTATATGATACAAGGTCTATGTGTAGTTGTGAGGTACATGTATATAGTGATACAGTTGTGAGGTCTATGTGTAGTTTTGAGGTACATGTATATAGTGATACAGGTCTATGTGTAGTTGTGAGGTACATGTATATAGTAATACAAGGTCTATGTGTAGTTGTGGGGTACATGTATATAGTGATACAAGGTCTATGTGTAGTTGTGAGGGTACATGTATATAGTGATACAAGTCTATGTGTGTAGTTGTGAGGTACATGTATATAGTAATACAGGTCTATGTGTAGTTTATGTATATATAGTGTACAAGGTCTATGTGTAGTTGTATACATGTATATAGTAATACAGGTCTATGTGTAGTTGTGGGGTACATGTATATAGTGATACAAGGTCTATGTGTAGTTGTGAGAGGTACATGTATATAGTGATACAGGTCTATGTGTAGTTGTGAGGTACATGTATATAGTAGTCATACAGGTCTATGTGTAGTTGTGGGGGTACATGTATATAGTGATACAGGTCTATGTGTAGTTGTGAGGTACATGTATATAGTAATACAGGTCTATGTGTAGTTATGAGGAGTACATGTATATATGAAATTGATACAAGGTCTATGTGTAGTTGTGAGGTACATGTATATAAGTAATACAGGTCTATGTGTAGTTGTGAGGGTACATGTATATAGTAATACAGGTCTATGTGTAGTTGTGAGGGGTACATGTATATAGTGATAGGTCTATATGTGTGTAGTTATGTATATGAGGTACTATGTGTAGTTGTATAGTGTATATAGGTCTAGGTGTGTGGTTGTGAGGTACATGTATATAGTGATACAGGTCTATGTGTAGTTGTGAGGTACATGTATATAGTAATACAAGGTCTATGTGTAGTTGTGAGGTACATGTATATAGTGATGTCTATGTGTAGTTGTAGCAGAGGTACATGTATATAGTGATACAGGTCTATAGTTGTGAGGTACATGTATATGTAATACAGGTCTATGTGTAGTTGTGAGGTACATGTATATAGTGATACAGGTCTATGTGTAGTTGTGAGGTACATGTATATAGTGATACAGGTCTATGTGTAGTTGTGAGGTACATGTATATAGTAATACAGGTCTATGTGTAGTTGTGAGGTACATGTATATAGTAATACAGGTCTATGTGTAGTTGTGAGGGGTACATGTATATAGTAATACAAGGTCTATGTGTAGTTGTAGGGTACATGTATATATAGTAATACAGGTCTATGTGTAGTTGTAGGGTACATGTATATAGTGATACAGGTCTATGTGTAGTTGTGAGGGTACATGTATATAGTAATACAAGGTCTATGTGTAGTTGTAGGTACATGTATATAGCGATACAGGTCTATGTGTACATGTATATAGTAATACAGGTCTATGTGTAGTAGTTGTGTGGTACATGTATATAGTGATACAGGTCTATGTGTAGTTGTGAGGAGTACATGTATATAGTGATACAAGGTCTATGTGTAGTTGTGAGGGTACATGTATATAGTAATACAGGTCTATGTGTAGTTGTGGGGTACATGTATATAGTGATACAGGTCTATGTGTAGTTGTGAGGTACATGTATATAGTGATACAGGTCTATGTGTAGGTGTGAGGTACATGTATGTAGTGATGTGGTCTATGTGTACAGGAGTACATGTATATAGTGATACAGGTCTATGTGTAGTTGTGGGGTACATGTATATAGTGATGGAGGTCTATGTGTAGTTGTAGGGGTACATGTATATGAGTGATACAGGTCTATGTGTAGTTGTGAGGTACATGTATATAGTAATACAGGTCTATGTGTAGTTGTGAGGTACATGTATATAGTGATACAGGTCTATGTGTAGTTGTAGAGGTACATGTATATAGTGATACAGGTCTATGTGTAGTTGTGGGGTACATGTATATAGTAATACAGGTCTATGTGTAGTTGTGAGGTACATGTATATAGTGATACAGGTCTATGTGTAGTTGTGAGGTACATGTATATAGTGATACAGGTCTATGTGTAGTTGTGAGAGTACATGTATATAGTAATACAGGTCTATGTGTAGTTGTGAGGTACATGTATATAGTGATACAGGTCTATGTGTAGTTGTGAGGTACATGTATATAGTGATACAGGTCTATGTGTAGTTGTGAGGTACATGTATATAGTGATACAGGTCTATGTGTAGTTGTGTGAGGTACATGTATATAGTGATACAGGTCTATGTGTAGTTGTGAGGGAGGTACATGTATATAGTAATACAAGGTCTATGTGTAGTTGTAGGGTACATGTGTATATAGTGATACAGGTCTATGTGTAGGAGTGAGGTACATGTATATAGTAATACAGGTCTATGTGTAGTTATTGAGGGTACATGTATATAGTAATACAGGTCTATGTATGTGTGTAGTTGTGGGGTACATGTATATAGTGATACAAGGTCTATGTGTAGTTGTGAGAGGTACATGTATATAGTGATATACAGGTCTATGTGTAGTTGTGAGGTACATGTATATAGTGATACAAGTCTATGTGTATATTGTGATACATGTATATAGTGATACAAGTCTATGTGTAGTTGTGAGAGGTACATGTATATAGTGATACAAGGTCTATGTGTAGTTGTGAGGGTACATGTATATATAGTGATACAGGTCTATGTGTAGTTGTGTGGGGTACATGTATATAGTGATACAGGTCTATGTGTAGTTGTGAGGTACATGTATATAGTGATACAGGTCTATGTGTAGTTGTGAGGTACATGTATATAGTGATACAGGTCTATGTGTAGTAGTGTATTTAGGTACATGTATATAGTGATACAGGTCTATGTGTAGTTGTGGGGTACATGTATATAGTAATACAGGTCTATGTGTAGTGTAGGTTGTAGGTACATGTATATAGTATATGATACAGGTCTATGTGTAGTTGTGAGGGGTACATGTATATAGTGATACAGGTCTATGTGTAGTTGTGAGGTACATGTATATAGTGATACAGGTCTATGTGTAGTTGTGAGGTACATGTATATATAATACAGGTCTATGTGTAGTTGTGAAGGTACATGTATATAGTGATACAGGTCTATGTGTAGTTGTAGAGGTACATGTATATAGTGATACAGGTCTATGTGTAGTTGTGGGGTACATGTATATAGTGATACAAGGTCTATGTGTAGTTGTGAGGGTACATGTATATAGTGATACAGGTCTATGTGTAGTTGTGAGGTACATGTATATATAGTGATACAGGTCTATGTGTAGTTGTGAGGAGTACATGTATATAGTAATACAGGTCTATGTGTAGTTTGTGAGGAGTACATGTATATAGTGATACAAGGTCTATGTGTAGTTGTGAGGTACATGTATATAGTGATACAGGTCTATGTGTAGTTGTAGGGGTACATGTATATAGTAATACAGGTCTATGTGTAGTTGTGAGGTACATGTATATAAGTGATACAGGTCTATGTGTAGTTGTGAGGTACATGTATATAGTAATACAGGTCTATGTGTAGTTGTGAGGTACATGTATATAGTGATACAGGTCTATGTGTGTAGTTGTGAGGTACATGTATATAGTGATACAGAGTCTATGTGTAGTTGTGAGGTACATGTATATAGTAATACAGGTCTATGTGTAGTTGTGAGGGTACATGTATATAGTGATACATGTATATGTGTAGTTGTGAGGTACATGTATATAGTGATACAGGTCTATGTGTAGTTGTAGGGGTACATGTATATAGTAATACAAGGTCTATGTGTAGTTGTGAGGTACATGTATATAGTGATACAGGTCTATGTGTAGTTGTGAGGGTACATGTATATAGTAATACAGGTCTATGTGTAGTTGTTGGGGTACATGTATATAGTGATACAGGTCTATGTGTAGTTGTGAGGGTACATGTATATAGTAATACAGGTCTATGTGTAGTTGTGAGGGTACATGTATATAGTGATACAGTCTATGTGTAGTTGTGAGGTACATGTATATAGTGATACAGGTCTATGTGTAGTTGTGAGGTACATGTATATAGTGATACAGGTCTATGTGTAGTTGTGAGGGTACATGTATATAGTGATACAGGTCTATGTGTAGTTGTGAGGAGTACATGTATATAGTGATACAGGTCTATGTGTAGTTGTGAGGTACATGTATATAGTAATACAGGTCTATGTGTAGTTGTGAGGTACATGTATATAGTGATACAGGTCTATGTGTAGTTGTGAGGTACATGTATATAGTGATACAGGTCTATGTGTAGTTGTGAGGTACATGTATATAGTAATACAGGTCTATGTGTAGTTGTGAGGTACATGTATATAGTAATACAGGTCTATGTGTAGTTGTGAGGGTACATGTATATAGTGATACAAGGTCTATGTGTAGTTGTGAGGGTACATGTATATAGTGATACAGGTCTATGTGTAGAGTGTGAGGTACATGTATATAGTGATACAGGTCTATGTGTAGTTGTGAGGTACATGTATATAGTGATACAGGTCTATGTGTGTGTAGTTGTGGGGTACATGTATATAGTGATACAGGTCTATGTGTAGTTGTGAGGGTACATGTATATAGTAATACAGGTCTATGTGTAGTTGTGGGGTACATGTATATAGTGATACAGGTCTATGTGTAGTTGTGAGGGTACATGTATATAGTGATACAAGGTCTATGTGTAGTTGTGAGGTACATGTATATAGTGATACAGGTCTATGTGTAGTTGTGAGGGTACATGTATATAGTGATACAGGTCTATGTGTAGTTGTGGGGTACATGTATATAGTGATACAGGTCTATGTGTAGTTGTGAGGTACATGTATATAGTGATACAGGTCTATGTGTAGTTGTGAGGTACATGTATATAGTAATACAGGTCTATGTGTAGTTGTGAGGTACATGTATATAGTAATACAGGTCTATGTGTAGTTGTGAGGTACATGTATATAGTGATACAGGTCTATGTGTAGTTGTGGGAGTACATGTATATAGTGATACAGGTCTATGTGTATATACATGTATATAGTGATACAGGTCTATGTGTAGTTGTGAGGGTACATGTATATAGTGATACAGGTCTATGTGTAGTTTGTACATGTGAGGGTACATGTATATAGTGATACAGGTCTATGTGTAGTTGTGAGGTACATGTATATAGTGATACAGGTCTATGTGTAGTTGTGAGGTACATGTATATAGTAATACAGGTCTATGTGTAGTTGTGAGGTACATGTATATAGTGATACAGGTCTATGTGTAGTTGTGAGGTACATGTATATAGTGATACAGGTCTATGTGTAGTTGTGAGGTACATGTATATAGTAATACAGGTCTATGTGTAGTTGTGAAGGGTACATGTATATAGTGATACAGGTCTATGTGTAGTTGTGAGGTACATGTATATAGTGATACAGGTCTATGTGTAGTTGTGAGGTACATGTATATATAGTGATACAGGTCTATGTGTAGTTGTGAGGTACATGTATATAGTGATACAAGGTCTATGTGTGGTTGTAGTAGGGGTACATGTATATAGTGATACAGGTCTATGTGTAGTTGTGAGGGTACATGTATATAGTAATACAGGTCTATGTGTAGTTGTGGGGTACATGTATATAGTGATACATGTCTATGTGTAGTTGTGAGGTACATGTATATAGTGATACAGGTCTATGTGTAGTTGTGAGGTACATGTATATAGTGATACAGGTCTATGTGTAGTTGTGAGGGTACATGTATATAGTGATACATGTATATAGTATACAGTCTATGTGTAGTTGTGAGGTACATGTATATAGTGATACAAGGTCTATGTGTAGTTGTGAGGTACATGTATATAGTGATACAGGTCTATGTGTAGTTGTGAGGGTACATGTATATAGTGATACAGGTCTATGTGTAGTTGTGAGGGTACATGTATATAGTGATACAGGTCTATGTGTAGTTGTGAGGGTACATGTATATAGTGATACAGGTCTATGTGTAGTTATGTGAGTACATGTATATAGTGATACAGGTCTATGTGTGTAGTTGTGAGGTACATGTATATAGTGATACAGGTCTATGTGTAGTTGTGAGGTACATGTATATAGTGATACAGGTCTATGTGTAGTTGTAGAGAGGTACATGTATATATAATAATACAGGTCTATGTGTAGTTGTGAGGTACATGTATATAGTAATACAGGTCTATGTGTAGTTGTGAGGTACATGTATATAGTAATACAGGTCTATGTGTAGTTGTGAGGGTACATGTATATAGTGATACAGGTCTATGTGTGTGGTTGTGGGGTACATGTATATAGTGATACAGGTCTATGTGTAGTTGTGAGGTACATGTATATAGTAATACAGGTCTATGTGTGGTTGTGAGGTACATGTATATAGTAATACAGGTCTATGTGTAGTTGTAGGAGTACATGTATATAGTGATACAGGTCTATGTGTAGTTGTGAGGTACATGTATATAGTGATACAAGGTCTATGTGTAGTTGTGAGGGTACATGTATATAGTGATACAGGTCTATGTGTAGTTGTGAGGTACATGTATATAGTGATACAGGTCTATGTGTAGTTGTGAGGTACATGTATATAGTGATACATCTATATGTGTAGTTGTGAGGTACATGTATATAGTGATACAGGTCTATGTGTAGTTAGTTGTGGGGTACATGTATATAGTGATACAAGGTCTATGTGTAGTTGTGGGGTACATGTATATAGTGATACAGGTCTATGTGTAGTTGTGAGGTACATGTATATAGTGATACAGGTCTATGTGTAGTTGTGTGAGGTACATGTATATAGTGATACAGGTCTATGTGTGGTTGTGGGTACATGTATATAGTGATACAAGGTCTATGTGTGTAGTTGTGAGGTACATGTATATAGTAATACAGGTCTATGTGTAGTTGTGAGTACATGTATATAGTGATACAAGGTCTATGTGTAGTTGTAGGGGTACATGTATATAGTGATACAGGTCTATGTGTAGTTGTGAGGTACATGTATATAGTGATACAGGTCTATGTGTAGTTGTGAGGTACATGTATATAGTGATACAGGTCTATGTGTAGTTGTGAGGGGTACATGTATATAGTGATACAAGTCTATGTGTAGTTGTGAGGGAAGGTACATGTATATAGTGATACAGGTCTATGTGTAGTTGTGAGGGTACATGTATATAGTGATACAGGTCTATGTGTAGTTGTGTGAGGTACATGTATATAGTGATACAGGTCTATGTGTAGTTGTGAGGGTACATGTATATAGTGATACAAGTCTATGTGTAGTTTGTGAGGGTACATGTATATAGTAATACAGGTCTATGTGTAGTTGTAGAGGTACATGTATATAGTGATACAGGTCTATGTGTAGTTGTGAGGGTACATGTATATAGTGATACAGGTCTATGTGTAGTTGTGAGGGTACATGTATATAGTAATACAGGTCTATGTGTGTAGTTGTGAGGTACATGTATATAGTGATACAGGTCTATGTGTAGTTGTGAGGTACATGTATATAGTGATACAGGTCTATGTGTAGTTGTGAGGGTACATGTATATAGTGATACAGGTCTATGTGTGTAGTTGTGAGGTACATGTATATAGTGATACACAGGTCTATGTGTAGTTGTGAGGGTACATGTATATAGTGATATACAGGTCTATGTGTAGTTGTGAGGGTACATGTATATAGTGATACAGGTCTATGTGTGTAGTTGTGAGGGTACATGTATATAGTGATACAAGGTCTATGTGTAGTTGTGAGGGTACATGTATATAGTGATACAGGTCTATGTGTAGTTGTGAGGGTACATGTATATAGTGATACAGGTCTATGTGTAGTTGTGAGGTACATGTATATAGTGATACAGGTCTATGTGTAGTTGTGGGGTACATGTATATAGTGATACAGGTCTATGTGTGGTTGTGAGGTACATGTATATAGTGATACAGGTCTATGTGTAGTTGTGAGGTACATGTATATAGTGATACAGGTCTATGTGTAGTTGTGGGGTACATGTATATAGTGATACAGGTCTATGTGTAGTTGTGAGGGTACATGTATATAGTAATACAGGTCTATGTGTAGTTGTGAGGTACATGTATATAGTGATACAGGTCTATGTGTAGTTGTGAGGTACATGTATATAGTGATACAAGGTCTATGTGTGGTTGTGAGGGTACATGTATATAGTGATACAGGTCTATGTGTAGTTGTGAGGGTACATGTATATAGTGATACAGGTCTATGTGTAGTTGTGAGGTACATGTATATAGTGATACAGGTCTATGTGTGTAGTTGTGAGGGTACATGTATATAGTGATACAAGTCTATGTGTAGTTGTGAGGGTACATGTATATAGTGATACAGGTCTATGTGTAGTTGTGAGAGGTACATGTATATAGTGATACAGGTCTATGTGTAGTTGTGAGAGGTACATGTATATAGTGATACAGGTCTATGTGTAGTTGTGAGGTACATGTATATAGTGATACAAGTCTATGTGTAGTTGTGAGGGTACATGTATATAGTGATAGATACAGTTGTGAGGTCTATGTGTGTAGTTGTGAGGTACATGTATATAGTGATACAGGTCTATGTGTGTTAGTTGTGAGGTACATGTATATAGTGATACAGGTCTATGTGTGGTTGTGAGGTACATGTATATAGTGATACAGGTCTATGTGTAGTTGTGAGGTACATGTATATAGTGATACAGGTCTATGTGTAGTTGTGAGGTACATGTATATAGTGATACAGGTCTATGTGTAGTTGTGAGGTACATGTATATATAGTGATACAAGTCTATGTGTAGTTGTGAGGTACATGTATATAGTGATACAGAGGTCTATGTGTAGTTGTGGGGTACATGTATATATAGTGATACAGGTCTATGTGTAGTTGTGAGGTACATGTATATAGTGATACAGGTCTATGTGTAGTTGTGAGGGTACATGTATATAGTGATACAAGGTCTATGTGTAGTTGTGTGAGGTACATGTATATAGTGATACAGGTCTATGTGTAGTTGTGAGGGTACATGTATATAGTGATACAGGTCTATGTGTAGTAGTTGTGAGGTACATGTATATAGTAATACAGGTCTATGTGTAGTTGTGAGGTACATGTATATAGTGATACAGGTCTATGTGTAGTTGTGAGGTACATGTATATAGTGATACAGGTCTATGTGTAGTTGTGAGGTACATGTATATAGTATGATACAGGTCTATGTGTAGTTGTGAGGTACATGTATATAGTGATACAGGTCTATGTGTAGTTGTGAGGTACATGTATATAGTGATACAGGTCTATGTGTAGTTGTGAGGTACATGTATATAGTGATACAAGGTCTATGTGTAGTTGTGAGGTACATGTATATAGTGATACAGGTCTATGTGTAGTTGTGAGGTACATGTATATAGTGATACAGGTCTATGTGTAGTTGTGAGGTACATGTATATAGTGATACAGGTCTATGTGTAGTTGTGAGGGTACATGTATATAGTGATACAGGTCTATGTGTAGTTGTGAGGTACATGTATATAGTGATACAGGTCTATGTGTAGTTGTGAGGGTACATGTATATAGTGATACAGGTCTATGTGTAGTTGTGAGGTACATGTATATAGTGATACAGGTCTATGTGTAGTTGTGAGGTACATGTATATAGTGATACAGGTCTATGTGTAGTTGTGAGGTACATGTATATAGTGATACAGGTCTATGTGTGTGTGGGGTACATGTATATAGTGTACAGGTCTATGTGTAGGGTAGGTACATGTATATAGTGATACAGGTCTATGTGTAGTTGTGAGGTACATGTATATAGTGATACAGGTCTATGTGTAGTTGTGAGGGTACATGTATATAGTGATACAAGTCTATGTGTAGTTGTGTGAGGTACATGTATATAGTGATACAGGTCTATGTGTAGTTGTGAGGTACATGTATATAGTGATACAGGTCTATGTGTAGTTGTGAGGTACATGTATATAGTGATACAGGTCTATGTGTAGTTGTGAGGTACATGTATATAGTGATACAAGGTCTATGTGTAGTTGTGAGGTACATGTATATAGTAATACAGGTCTATGTGTAGTTGTGAGGTACATGTATATAGTGATACAGGTCTATGTGTAGTTGTGAGGGTACATGTATATAGTGATACAGGTCTATGTGTAGTTGTGAGGTACATGTATATAGTAATACAGGTCTATGTGTAGTTGTGAGGTACATGTATATAGTAATACAGGTCTATGTGTAGTTGTGAGGTACATGTATATAGTAATACAGGTCTATGTGTAGTTGTGAGGGTACATGTATATAGTGATACAGGTCTATGTGTAGTTGTGAGGGTACATGTATATAGTAATACAGGTCTATGTGTAGTTGTGGGGTACATGTATATAGTGATACAGGTCTATGTGTAGTTGTAGAGGTACATGTATATAGTAATACAGGTCTATGTGTAGTTGTGAGGGTACATGTATATAGTAATACAGGTCTATGTGTAGTTGTGAGGGTACATGTATATAGTGATACAAGTCTATGTGTAGTTGTGAGGGTACATGTATATAGTGATACAGGTCTATGTGTAGTTGTGAGGGTACATGTATATAGTGATACAGGTCTATGTGTAGTTGTGAGGTACATGTATATAGTGATACAGGTCTATGTGTAGTTGTGGGGTACATGTATATAGTGATACAGGTCTATGTGTAGTTGTGAGGTACATGTATATAGTGATACAAGGTCTATGTGTAGTTGTGAGGGTACATGTATATAGTGATACAAGGTCTATGTGTAGTTGTGAGGTACATGTATATAGTGATACAGGTCTATGTGTAGTTGTGAGGTACATGTATATAGTGATACAGGTCTATACAGGTATATGTGTAGTTGTGAGGTACATGTATATAGTAATACAGGTCTATGTGTAGTTGTGAGGTACATGTATATAGTGATACAGGTCTATGTGTAGTTGTAGAGGTACATGTATATAGTGATACAGGTCTATGTGTAGTTGTGAGGTACATGTATATAGTGATACAAGGTCTATGTGTAGTTGTGAGGTACATGTATATAGTGATACAGGTCTATGTGTAGTTGTGGGTACATGTATATAGTGATACAGGTCTATGTGTAGTTGTGAGGGTACATGTATATAGTGATACAGGTCTATGTGTAGTTGTAGAGGTACATGTATATAGTGATACAGGTCTATGTGTAGTTGTGAGGTACATGTATATAGTAATACAGGTCTATGTGTAGTTGTGAGGGTACATGTATATAGTGATACAGGTCTATGTGTAGTTGTGAGGGTACATGTATATAGTGATACAGGTCTATGTGTAGTTGTGAGGTACATGTATATAGTAATACAAGGTCTATGTGTAGTTGTGAGGGTACATGTGTATAGTGATACAGGTCTATGTGTAGGTCTTGTGTAGTTGTGAGGTACATGTATATAGTAATACAGGTCTATGTGTAGTTGTGAGGTACATGTATATAGTAATACAGGTCTATGTGTAGTTGTGAGGGGTACATGTATATAGTAATACAGGTCTATGTGTAGTTGTGAGGTACATGTATATAGTGATACAGGTCTATGTGTAGTTGTGAGGTACATGGATACAGGTCTATGTGTAGTTGTGAGGTACATGTATATAGTAATACAGGTCTATGTGTAGTTGTGAGGGTACATGTATATAGTGATACAGGTCTATGTGTAGTTGTGAGGTACATGTATATAGTGATACAGGTCTATGTGTAGTTGTGAGGGTACATGTATATAGTAATACAGGTCTATGTGTAGTTGTGAGGGGTACATGTATATAGTAATACAGGTCTATGTGTAGTTGTGAGGGTACATGTATATAGTAATACAGGTCTATGTGTAGTTGTGAGGTACATGTATATAGTAATACAGGTCTATGTGTAGTTGTGAGGTACATGTATATAGTAATACAAGGTCTATGTGTAGTTGTGAGGGTACATGTATATAGTGATACAGGTCTATGTGTAGTTGTGAGGTACATGTATATAGTGATACAGGTCTATGTGTAGTTGTGAGAGGTACATGTATATAGTGATACAGGTCTATGTGTAGTTGTGAGGTACATGTATATAGTGATACAGGTCTATGTGTAGTTGTGAGGTACATGTATATAGTGATACAGGTCTATGTGTAGTTGTGAGGTACATGTATATAGTGATACAGGTCTATGTGTAGTTGTGAGGTACATGTATATAGTGATACAGGTCTATGTGTAGTTGTGGGGGTACATGTATATAGTAATACAGGTCTATGTGTAGTTGTGAGGTACATGTATATAGTGATACAGGTCTATGTGTAGTTGTGAGGTACATGTATATAGTGATACAGGTCTATGTGTAGTTGTGAGGTACATGTATATAGTGATACAGGTCTATGTGTAGTTGTGAGGTACATGTATATAGTGATACAGGTCTATGTGTAGTTGTGAGGGTACATGTATATAGTGATACAGGTCTATGTGTAGTTGTGAGGTACATGTATATAGTGATACAGGTCTATGTGTAGTTGTGAGGTACATGTATATAGTGATACAGGTCTATGTGTAGTTGTGAGGTACAGTATACATGTATATAGTGATACAGGTCTATGTGTAGTTGTGAGGGTACATGTATATAGTGATACAGGTCTATGTGTAGTTGTGAGGTACATGTATATAGTGATACAGGTCTATGTGTAGTTGTGAGGTACATGTATATAGTGATACAGGTCTATGTGTAGTTGTGAGGGTACATGTATATAGTGATACAAGGTCTATGTGTAGTTGTGAGGTACATGTATATAGTGATACAGGTCTATGTGTAGTTGTGAGAGGTACATGTATATAGTAATACAGGTCTATGTGTAGTTGTGAGGTACATGTATATAGTGATACAGGTCTATGTGTAGTTGTGAGGTACATGTATATAGTAATACAGGTCTATGTGTAGTTGTGAGGTACATGTATATAGTGATACAGGTCTATGTGTAGTTGTGAAGGGTACATGTATATAGTGATACAGGTCTATGTGTAGTTGTGAGGTACATGTATATAGTGATACATGGTCTATGTGTAGTTGTGAGGGGTACATGTATATAGTGATACAGGTCTATGTGTAGTTGTGAGGTACATGTATATAGTGATACAGGTCTATGTGTAGTTGTGAGGTACATGTATATAGTGATACAGGTCTATGTGTAGTTGTGAGGGTACATGTATATAGTAATACAGGTCTATGTGTAGTTGTGAGGGTACATGTATATAGTGATACAGGTCTATGTGTAGTTGTGAGGTACATGTATATAGTGATACAGGTCTATATGTGTAGTTGTGAGGGTACATGTATATAGTGATACAGGTCTATGTGTAGTTGTGAGGTACATGTATATAGTAATACAGATCTATGTGTAGTTGTGAGGGGTACATGTATATAGTGATACAGGTCTATGTGTAGTTGTGAGGTACATGTATATAGTGATACAGGTCTATGTGTAGTTGTAGAGGGGTACATGTATATAGTGATACAGGTCTATGTGTAGTTGTGAGGTACATGTATATAGTGATACAAGTCTATGTGTAGTTGT
>NW_025766712.1:0-23959 GCF_003918875.1 Haliotis rubra
TTGTTACATAGGAAATTAAGATATTTATTTGTTTTAGACATAGGCTCTGAGAATCAAGAGCCATGTCTCATTAGGGAGTTTGGGGTTAGGTCGGGATAGGTTTAGGTTTTGTAAATACATTATTGGGTTTATACTTTTCTATTTATTTATGTTTTACCTTGTAATGAGGCCTGATTCATAGAGCCCTGGCTGAAGTTGGCTACTTTACCATCACCACATAAAAAAGTACACAGGGCGGAAATTTCAAGCCTATTATAGCCAGCTTCAGCTGTCACTGGGCAGAGAAGCCACAATTACTCAAACTAAACATTCGATGTAAGCCTTCTGCCATTATCCGTAGTAGGAGATTTTAAACTGAATACATTTGAAACAAGTTTGAATGACCCCAAAAGTCAGACTAAATTATCCTAGGGCAGATACTTAAAGGCCCAATGTTAGAGAATGAGTTGATAAAGTTATATATAGATTGCAATATTACTGTTTCAAAGGCACCTGTAGCGATTTATGTTTTGCTGTTTCCTGAAAATATCGAGGCTAGCGCGTACAATCCCTGCAAAACAAGCCCACAAGTTCGTCGAAATAGACTCCATTGGTAGGATTTGTTATATGAAACAAACGCGCATATACGTGTATTTGGATCTCACCGTTCATGGCCCCCACCTATATGAAAAACTTCCTATCAGACAACTCAATTTTGTCAACAGGAGTTGTTTTGTACTTTTTTCAATATGATGATACATATTTCTCATGATTTTTTAACAATGCCATAATGCCATACACGATTTAGAGTACTCAGGATTATTTTTATCCGCAGCACCTTCAATCATTACGCGCGTTCTGACTGGTTTGTCGTATTCCCGCTTTATATATATACACACACTCTCGTCGAGAGGGGCGAGATCCTACTTGGAGGTTACGGAAAGGGCGAGTTGTATCGAATGTTCGGCATGTTCAGGCACGAGGTGGTCAGGAATCATTCGTAACTACTCGCCTCTTTCCGTGACCTACAAGACAGACGCCATCCGGCTTTGCCCCGGAATGAAACTTCGAGTATGGCTGAATGGGTCATGAATGAGTCGAGCTTGACATTTTTCACTGTCGAAAAGAGTTAAAAGAAATATTTCCACCAGTGGGTGTTAGCCGGAAGTAAAAGCAACTGCAAATCAAGACACTGGGGTGCTACGAATTAAGGTTGTTCTGTGGGGAGACTATACTAGGTAATGACACATTAAGCTGGTTCCCGGCTCCCCTTTTCGCGCGCCAACACCAACTTGTATATTGAGATATGCGAGACTGGCGCCTGAAAGCGTAATGACAACGGACATGCATCGGTAACCAAGGAAAACGTTTGATTACAAGGGACCAGTCTAGATCGATATCCACCCGACATTTAATAGTGATAGTGTAGAAAATTACCAATAAGCATAAATCCGTCCGAAAACCTACTTACTGATTTGTTTGTTTTGCAGAATGCGCGGACGACTCCACAGTTGAGACAAGAAGCTGCAGCTGGAACGGAAAAACCTGTTCCTAAATATAGCGATGCGCTCAACAAGCTCATTACAACGATGTGTTTCCTGGCGTTTTTCCATATAGGAAGAAGAACTCCTCTACAGCGCGAGGCTAAGACTGGATTATCCGGATCCTCCGCTGAATTGTCGCTGGTATCCTTCGCTAGACTGGTTCCCGTTCGTTCCAGATACAATGTCTATCTTGGCTTGTCCCGGAGGCCACCCGGGCCAATCCGAAAAAGTGACTCGCGTCCCTTCGGAAGGGTTTCATATTGGCGTATGATTATCAGAACTACGCAAACAAGAACTCAATTTCTGTTGAATTAAGATAGTAAGGGGATGATGATGAGTTATATGGAGAAGCATATGCAATGTGAATGAACCCACCCCCACCCCACCCCCAACTTTATGTACGAAGTAAGTGACTCCCCCCTCCGATCATTATAAATATTTTATAGCACAAAACTGCTGACACCCCATTTCACTGAAATATGCCCAGTGGATTTAAAGACGCTGTGATTAACAATGATTAGTCATATTGCATTCTACCCGTGAAGATCTGGGTCAGAATTGATATTCAATATCCAATGCTCGTCGTTAGAGGCGATGGAACAGGATTAGGTGGTCTGACTTGCCGACTTGGTTGACACATGTCTCGTTTGTTTGTGTGTATCGATCCATGGATAAAGATTTCATCATTATCGTAAATATCTCAACCTTAGAGATGTTATTGCAATAACAGATGAAAAGCCATATTGTTTGTCTCGTGAATGTGGAATATTATGTTGTGAACATATGAGGCATCCATTGAACACGTGAACTTGTAACAATGAGTCTTTTACAGGCGCTTTGATGGATATTGTCGGGGCTGACATGAATTCTTTATAAGGGAACAAGTTCAGTCAAATAAAAACCATTTTATCAAACTGTCTTAATTAAGAAAACGATAAAACATTGTTGCTCTATTCCTTTTCTTCTCAACCCGGGAAGATCAGGGTTAGAATTGATCTTCACCAGCCATGCTTGTCACAAGGAGGCGATTACCGGGATCGAGTGGTTAGAGGGCTCGCTGACTTGGTTGACACGTCATAGTATCTCTCAATTATTGTAGACCTATGCGCATGCTGTTGATCACTGGATTGTCTGGTCTAGACTCGATTATTTACAGACCGCTGCCATATAGCGGGAATATTGCTGAATGCGGCGTAAAACTAAACTCACTATCTTATTTTAAATGTGAAGGTATTTATAATCACAATACCTGAAAATGTGGAACGCGCGCATCTGAAAAGCAAGCCTGTAAGATCGTCAGGGAAAACACTCTACAGGAAACATGAGAGCCGTTATATATACAAACGCAGTATGCTATCGTTCGTGGTCCTATCCTATTAAACCTTTAAGTTAGGCAGCACACTTCTCCTAGCTATGTTTGCAATCTTAAAATATCGACGATAATCGAGTCTTCTTGGGCGTTCGTCACCACCTTACAAATGTTGAACGTGAACGTGCAATTGGCATACTCGAAGGTAGTCAGTCTACTGTGGGTGTAGCACCTTATGAGATGCAGTAGACAGACAATTCACAACCCGAGGACACGTTTGCATGAAACGAATACGGCACCTCAGGGGGCGGATACAGCTCTTTGAGAAAAGGGGTGTATGGGGGATGGGGGATGTGTGTACACTCTTGAGAAAGGGGGTGGGGGAGTGGGGTGCACACTTTATTTTATTTCAATGGTCATTTGATGAACTTTCAGGACAAAGGGGGTGGTGGTCACCTCTGCGCTTGACCTTAATCCCATAGAACACTTATGAGGGGCTCTTGGAAGAAGTATTCAACTTGAGGCGTAAACACCAGAATGTCAATTGCCAGCAATGTCGCAGGTTTCTTCTGCTGTGTTCGCGGGTGTTAAGCAATCAATGAGACAACGTTTCCTTGCTGTTGTGAGTGCGAGAGAGGGCATACACGATACTGAACAAGCTCCAATTGAGATGGCCTGTCCCCGTGAAATAAAAATGTGACCCATTGTGCTACTGTTGACTGTGCAGGGTGTACGACGGGCACCGCAATGCACCTAATCCTGATCCTGTTTTATCCACTACTATCCATCTGATTTATCAACTACTATCCAAGCAACACAATTTGTTCTGTATGGGTGTTTGGGATATACACGTAAAGTTACTAATGTGAAGTTTCTTTTATGTTAGTATACGACAAACTAATCAGAATGCGTGTAAGTATTGAGGTACTTTGATAAAAATAATCCCGAGTATGTAAATTGATATTAGCTAGCGTTATGTGAAAAACTTGCATCGTTATTTGAACATTACGCAGACAACATGGCTAATAGGTATCGTGTTGCTAAAATTTAATGTTTAATACAATTGTAAAATAAAATTTAATAAAATACATTTTTCAACTTATCATTCTCATCATCATCATCCTTAGTTTAAAACAAATGTAACAACAAGCAAAGCAACTAATGTTTTTTACTGTTAGAAATGGTGAAGTAGTGCAGCAGAACATGTTCTTAAACAAATTATCATTAATATGAGTTAAAATAAGGTTGACCTTTCAAAAGCCCAGCACATTTCGAGTGTAAGTGATAATATTACTATGTCCATTTAACAGAAATAGAGTTGTCGTCCCGCACTAGGAGTGGGGAATTAACCTGGTGGTTTAAAGCGTCCGCTCGTCATGCCACCGAAGGCCGGGTTCGAATCGTGACATGTGGTCTGATATGTGAAGGCCATTTCTGGTGTCCCCGCTTACTATTGCTGGAATATTGCTAAAAGCGACGTAAAACCATGCTCATTTTACTCATACGCCAAAATGAAATCTTTCCAGTCGTTCTTCAACTTGTCCCGGAATAACACGGATGGATCACGAATGTCTCAAACGGCCAGTTATTGCAATGTTTCCGCCGAATCCACGCGCGGCTGCAGTTCTCTCCTTACAAAATCCCTACTGTATGGCACGTGGTTGAAGTGTGGTGGCAAAGAGAGTGAGTAGAGTGCGTGAGTGAGTTTAGTTTTACACGGCGCAGTCCGCTTAATATTCCAGCTATATGGCGGCGGTCTGTAAATAATCAGTATGGACCAGACAATCCAGTGATCAACAGCATGAGCATCGATCTACGCAATTGGGATCCCGTTAGTCCCCGACAAGCATGGAGTTACTGAAGATCAATTCTAACCCGGTCCTGCGCGGGTCTAGCAAAGAAGCCACAAAATGAGCGATCCTGGCCGCTGAGCCACAACGGTTTTCACAAAATGGCCCTCGGCAAGCCGTGGCTTTTCGGAACGTGTATTTATAAGTCACGAAAATGTGATTGACAAAAGAATTAAAAGCGTACAGAAGAGAAATATCTCACACTCCAGATGTCCGATTAACTAAAGATGTAAAGCACGCAGTGGTGAAACACCAGCTAAACCAATAAGAAGAAGAACAAACGATAACCACTTCCGTAGCCTCCTTATATTCAAATTAAAGACAGCCGACTTTACCATATATGCTTCTATATTTCACTGAGCAATGTTGTTGATGTTGCTGATGTTGATGTTATTGTAGATGTTGCTGATGTTGATGTTGTTGACGTTGATGTTGTTGGAGTTGATATTATTGTAGATGTTGATGATGTTCACCCTATCATCTGGAAACAAAGATAAAAACAGGAATGTATATTCCGTTGCCGAGTATGTGTAAGTTACGAATTGGGTAACATGTGGGTATTCATCACTACAGTGCTGCCAAGTGGAGATGACTCAAAGAACATTGGAAATCTGGCTGAATCTGCTTGTCTATGGGTATATAATAACGATGTATTTAGTCCGATATCCATGGGCCTATAAGCTGTATTTAGTCTGATTATCCATGGGCCTATAACGGTGTATTTGGTTCGATTATCCATGGATCTATAACGGTGTATTTAGTCCGACGCTATCCATGGACCTATAAGCTGTATTTGAATCTGATTATCCATGGGCCTACCAACGGTGTATTTAGTTCGATTATCCATGGGTCTATAACGGTACTCTGTTTAGTCCTGATTATCCATGGGCCTATAACGAGATTGTATTTAGTTCGATTATCCCATGGGTATATAACGATGTATTTAGTCCGACTATCCATGGGACTGGCCTATGGCTGTAGTCTGATTATCCATGGGCCTATAACGGTGTGTTTAGTCTGATTATCCATGGGCCCTATAGCAGTGTATTTAGTTCCGATTATCCATGGGTCTATAACCCAGTGTGTTTTAGTCTGATTATCCATGGGCCTATAACGCAGTGTATTTAGTTCGATTATCCATGGGTCTATAACGGTTATTGATTTAGTCTGATTCTCTACGGGCCTATGGCTGTATTTAGTCTGATTATCCATGGGCCTATAACTTACCCAGTTGTATTTGGTTCGATTATCCATGGACCTATAGCTGTGGTATTTAGTCTGATTATTCATGGGCCTATAGCTGTATTTAGTCCTGATGATCCATGGGCCCTATAGCTGTATTTAGTCTGATGATCTATGGGCCTATAACGGTGTATTTGAATCTGATTATCCATGGAGGGCCTATAGCGGGTGTATTTAGTTCGATTATCCATGGGGCCTATAACTTGGTGTATTTGGTTCGATTATCCATGGGCCTCTAGCTGCATTTAGTCCTGATTATCCATGGGCCTGCAGTTATGTATTTGGTCCGACTATCCATGGGCCTATAGCTGTGGTTAGTCCTGATTATCCATGGAGGCTACCAGCGGTGTGTTTAGTTCGATTATCCATTGGGCCTATGGCTGTATTTGAATCTGATTATTCATGGAGCTCTCGGCGCGGTGTATTTTAGTCCACGACTATCCATGGGCCTATAGCTGTGTTGAATCTGATTATCCATGGGCCCTATAACGGTGTATTGAATCCTGATTATCCATGGGCTATGGCTGTATTTAGTCCTGATTATCCATGGGCCTATAGCTGTGATTTAGTCTGATTATCCATGGGCCTATAGCTGTATTTTAGTCTGATGATCTATAGGATTTTTAACATTTATTACCTTTGGCAACAGAGGAAAACCTCCATTCTGCCATGACGTTGAGTTCGACAGGTGAAAGGTGTCAAATCACAACATACCTCTAGGGTACAGCCGAGTGAGTGAGTGAGTGGAGGGTGAGTGAGTGAGTGAGTGAGTGAGTGAGCGAGTGTAGGTTTAGCGTCGCATTTGACATCTCGGCAGGATAACGCCCTATCTTCCTCGAGATCATTTCATAGTCGGTACTTTACTAAATTTTATGTTTTAGTAATGGTCTCCATGTTTTGAGAAAATATATTATGCGTTTCTAGGAATACGACTGTCATAATATTAAAATAAAGATTCAAGGAAACAGATATGCAGTTTTTCCCTCTGTTTCCTGCAATACTTACATCACCAAAGGGAATGGATGTCTGATTGCATTTTCCGGGTTGGCCGTAGTTGAGAAACTTGATCAGGTAGTCAAGCTTGATGCCAGACGGCTGTCGATGGAAATAACATTTCGGGTGTCAGTGTAAACAAGGGTATTTTACTGAAAACCTTACAGACTTCAATCAGTCACAGCCTGCTTTATAGGAAACGATTAGCTAATGGGAAAACGTTACTAATCTGTTGTTTCCCGAGTGGAATCAGCGATTTCCTCCTGCTCGTCGACTTCTGGATGTTGAAGACAGATGAATCGCAAAGTGGCGAGTTGATCATTATCATTAACACCCGGAACCAAAACAGTCCAGTGATGTTTCCATTTTTAAACCCACATCTGGAGGTGTATAATTTCTGTGTTTTTCATAATGACCTGACGTTGGTCATTTTCACTCAATACATGTTCATGGATAAGAATCAACCGCGACAACAACAGCGTGACTTCATCACACTGGTTTGATGTAAGTTTCACAACCCAGTGGTCGAAGACCTTGAAATTCTTTCACGGTTGTGCCCCTTGGTCACGCCAGGATTCGCTGATGGTAGTTTTGAACGAATCGCCACAATTTTATGTTAGAATGTATATTAGCAACAGTGCCGCTTACTCAGAGGGTTCAACAAAAATGTAAATATTTACGACCTGATGACGAACAAGCCAACATATATTGATATATTTGAATACAGCTCAAGTCAAACACAATTCACTCCACTAAAGAGCGCTATGATTTCAAAGTCTTACTTTGTCTTGGCAATGAGAGACGCCAATATACCACATTCGGTCTTGACTGGTTACTAAAGATCGGTGACCATAGCAACTGTACCAGGCCTCGCCATTTTTTTCATAACGGTCTGACAGCGAGTAAACAGGAAGTCAGGTGTCAGCTTCACAAACTCGTCGTTTCTCTGCTTTCAGTATATTGTATCTGGAGCTACAGTTCTGAAATCAACAACATGTAACAGTTACTTTATTTTCCACCTCAGACCACTTCCTTGGTTTCCTTGTCGACCCGTGAAAATCCGGGTTAGAACTGATCTGCCAATTGCGTAGATCGATGCTCATGCAGCTTGACTCCTGAGAGTATCTAGGACTTCAGTCCTGCCCACAACAAAAGGATATGTGATACATATGGTCTCACCTTAGGAAAGTGAGTTTGTTCAAACTTGCCTCTGTTCACCCAGCAGTAAAATTGGGTACCTGGTATGGTACGATGGTAGTCCGAATTTGAACCTTGAGCGCCCTGACAGGCGACCGGTTGTATTCTCAAAGGGAGTGTTCTGTTTTCGTTGACCAGGGGCAATATGTCAGCGCTTTGAGCATGCAATGTGCATGGATAAATGCGCAATATAAAAAGGACTATTATTATTATTATTATTATTATGCTGTTGAGCTATATTGCGGCCGTCTGGAAATATTCGAGTCTGGACCAAACATTCCAGTGATCAACAGTATAAGCATCGATCTACGCTATTGGGATACGATGACATGTGTCAACCAAATCAGCGTGCCTGCCCACCCGATCCCGTTAGTCGCCTTTTACGATAGGTATGGGTTACTGAAACCAATTCTAACCCGGATCTTCACGGGCCTATAACGAAATAATATCAGTAGTTTTAACATTGGTTTATTGTATAGCCTAAAACTCCTTGTTCTATCTGCTCATCGATCGAAAAACGACTGTTCCTAACTCGTTTGCAATGTTTTTCACACTTGTAAAATCATTTGAGAGAATTAGGTAAGAGGCCTTATATAATCGGGGAACGAGGCTGTATTTCCGTATGAATCGTTAAAATCGGTTCCTTATAGTTGAAAACGTCCACTTACCGGAGCGCTCTTGATGAGAGTTGCCTGGTCGTCATAAAACAACACCAGCGTTTCAGGCGCGTAAGTCTGCAAGACAGGAATAGAGATGATAAAGTGTATTTGAGGTATGTGATGAAGAGGCTGTTTGATTGGCGAGAATTAAGTTAATGTGGCCATTTCTTATAACTGTCTTTTTCGGGAGTGATACTACCTTTGCTTGAGACCAATAACACGTCTTTCGAACGTTTTGGTGGGCGTTATCATTATAGTCAAGAAAGTCAATCCGTTCATCTCTGTCACACCTCACCACCGTTATCTGTTGTTTGTTTGTTTGAACATATTTTATTCAGTGTTGAAATGGATTGGTCACCAGTTATGTAACTTATTACCGCCCGCTCCCATCTGAAACATGAACAATAATGAACAATAATGATTGGACGTAATGGATGGACATAATAATATTGAGACATATTATTGATTAATTGAAGCGCTTACTTCGTACAATGTATTTATGCACATGTCTAAAGATATTTTCATTGATAGTATTTGGCAGAGCAGGGTTGCCGTAAAGAATGGTATCAATGTCTAACTGAACTTTTGACAGTTCAAAGTCTTTCTTCAGATCAAAACGGCAACTGACAAATTTTGGACATTTTAAGAAATGGTTAGCATCTTCCACCGGAGCACCACAATTGCAAGCTCTACTCTCTGATAGATTAACACGAAACAGATCTGCTTGTAATGAACTACACGAACGTCTTAACTTTGTGTGTAGTATATTTGTCTTTCTTTCACTCAAATAGAAAAATATTTTGGAACCTTGTCATTATTTCCAGATAACTTTGATTTAAACGATGATAATGAATTTGTACATTTTGTTGTAGAGGAGAGAGCATTCCATAAACTTGCAGAATCATAAATAAATGACTTTTGGAGAATTGAGGTGCGAAATTTAGGAACAGCCAAATCTGATTTGTTACGCAAGTTGTATCCGGAAATGGTTTCAGTAAAAGGTGGAAGTAAATCTATCAGGTAATCAGGAGCTTGCATGTTAACAATTTTGTAGAATGTACAGTGTTTCCTTTGTGTTCGTCTAACTTTCAATGGCAACCAACCAGTTTCACTGTATAAACTATATCTTGAAGCGAATTTAGGCAATCCGGTTACAATTCTTGCTGCTTCAAGTTGTAACATTTCAAGTTTATCACAAATATAGCTAGGGCAATTATCCCAGACCTCAGACCGTCATCTGTCGTCCACAACCTTGAGATTATACTGGAACTGACTCCAACTCAAGTCTACAATATTTCCGCAAGTCTAGATTGACTCAGCTCTAGCGGATTGAGCATTGCTCATGGCTCCGTTTGGATTGTCCTTATTTTGTGAATACCTATTTACATAAGATAGCTTTAATGTGTAAGTGTGTGTCTACTGCCGTCCAAACAGCTCCGAGACCTAAAGGCCATGAAGAGGATCCTCTACGGTATATTCACCCGGATGATAATTTTGATGTTCCATTATTGTTTGTGAGGGAAAATCGGAAATTAACATTGAAAGATACCATTTACACCATACTTGTTACCTTCGGGTATCGGATGTTGAAGTATACACTTCCTTCCTTGTGGGGTAAGCAGTAACTGCCGAGGACAGTCCAACCCTGAAACACGACATCCGGGTTACTGCATTACATAGATCAGCTAGCTAGGTTATTAAGCTGGATCAGAGTTGTCATGTAGGCCTTGATTCTGTTTCCAGGAAGAAAATTGTGATTTGACTACAATGGCGCGGCCCTTTTTCCAATGATTTGTCAAAACGCCTAAAAACAGCTCCTGGCAAAAACAAACATCGTCTTGATAAACGGAAATTATTAAAAAAAATTAAAACAAAAACAAAACCGAAATATATCAACGTGATATTGTACTTAGAAACCAAGGGCGTATAAAGTTCAACAATAACCACAGTCACTCATTCGGGTATCCTCCCGTCTCTCTTCAGCCTATCTAGTCGTTCTCTAAAGTCACTCAAATACGTATTTGTGAACTCCTTAAAGAGGTGCATTTCGACAATTTCTTAATGGTAAATAAATCCGACGCCCTCGGCTGTCTTTTTTCACCATTCTGTTATGAAAACTATTCATTATAAACCGAGAAGCAAAAGAAAATAATACCATTTATTTTTTCCATAATTAAAAATTGCAAGAACTGTTTTGATATTTGAGCATTTCTGTATCAACTACGCTTTCAGTATGTCCAAGAATGGGGTTTTGCGTACATAAATCAAGGGTGCGCTTAAATGTGTATCACCTGTAATGGCGATAGCAGTGTTTATAGTGAGTGAATTTGGTTTTACCCCCGCTTTTTAGCAATATTCCAGCAGTATCACGGCGGGGACACCAGAAATGGGCTTCACACATTGTACCCATGTGGGGAATCGAACCTGGGTCTTCGGCATGACGAATGAACGCTTTATAATTAGCCACTAGGCTAGCCCACAGTTTTCACAGGACAACACATAGAACCCGCAATCTAATCACGTATCTTCATCGTTGTTCAGATCGTGTTATATTAAATACAAGGTTACAGGTAGAAATAAACCATTTCATATTTAACAGTTTTGGGCATTATCTCGTATTGCGCATTTCAAAACATACATTGGATCAAGTGATAATAACAAACATTTGTTAAACTTCAGCCAACAATACCAACCTTGGTGGAGTCAATTGTTCCGCGAAGCATGTGAGCCTCGGCGACGGTGACGGCGAAACACAACCCTGTGAGAACAGCCAACATTCTGGGCCACGCAGTGATGGGGGGATTGGCGAACCGGACACTTGCTCGCATTTAAGTAGCACTGGTCAAGGTGCCGTTCATATAGATAAGACAGTGCTTGTTTGGCAATGACCAAGAGTGGCCGTGTGTTGACCGGTCAGAAACAAGACGCAGCTCGGCACTTGGGGATTAGAAAGAACGCCGCAGCTCAGATGTTGGGTAATGGGTTCGAATTCAGTTCAGACATTTTATCGCCAGGTAAGTAGTGGGTGAGTGAGTATGGTTTTACGCCACTTTTAGCAATATTCAGCAATTTCACGTAGGGGACACCAGAAAAGATTCACACCGTGTACGTGTGGGGAATCGAATCCGGGACTTCGGCGTGACGAGCGAACATTTTAACAACTAATTATAATAGCTCTAATGTTTTTATCTAAAACCTTGACAGACAATGACCTACTTTCAGCCGATCCGAATTTTCTGGTGTGAAAGTGAAAATAGACATCACAAACAACTATGGTTACACTGAAATCCAATTCATTGTTTCGTAAGAAAATGGTATTTACAATGAATTTAAATGTTAAACTTTTAATAACATCGTACTTCTATATTTTATGGCGGGGTGTAGGCAGCATGACCTTAACTAAGACGTCACAGACTGCCCCAGTTTGATGAGGTCGTAAAATGGTTCACAATGCATCTGGCTCACTGGTTACACCTGTTGTGGGGGTTTTTTGCGCTTATTCAGTGTAGTTCTGTAACGCACAATGTGATTGATATAATATCAAGTCCGTACCAGCAGAGACCATATAATAGGAATTTTTACTTTCATCGACTGCTTGACCACACCCTCGTTTTGTGCCAACGAATACTTGCAAGTAAATCTTGAGATTAACCATGTGATGATCCGTTTAGCGAGCATCGGGGATATTGGCAACTGTAATGTTAAAACTGCCTTTACCTGACTGGGTTAGTTTGATTTTTGTATTTTTGGTTTATATTCTCTGTCCTGTCGTAGTCTGTAAATTCTCCAAGTAAATATCGAGGTCCAAGTCGGAATCATCCCAGTGAATGAATAAGTCGTCCATGGCCATGCCGAATGTTGAAACAAATATTCCAGGCTACACTGTAAACCTTTTCCGTAAATTTTACTGAATTCTTCCGTAAATCCCAACCGGTTTATTGCCGTTTCAAGAAATAACATTATAATACCGTAAAAATTGTGATCGTGACGGTAGTTTACCGTTTTGTCGACACGGAAGGCATAATTACGGAACTGACCGTAAACCGAAAAGAATTGTGGGTCTAAACTTTGAAGGGCGCCATTTTTAGCACTAGCAGGAGACGGAAGTGAGGAAACGTGGATCAGTCGCATCCTCTCTACCTTCGAAGGTATAAACAAAGACAACGCATCATGTAGATAATGTTATATTCAAGGATCATTTTCATTATCTTCATTGCACTTACTTATTATTGCTGAGATATCTAACGATGTGGATAGTGAGGGAACTAGGCTTTGTACATCGAACATGTATTCGTGTCAGCATTGTCTTTTTGGAACCGTTTCTTTGAGGCATTATGTGAGGCATTATCAAATTCATCAAAATGTACCAAATTTGCAATTTCCATGCTGTAATGAAAATTGTGTAAGGACATTTCGCACTTATTCTGCATTTCGTGCACACGTTTTACGTGATCACAAGAAGTTTGGCTACTCCGCGCAAAGTACAAAGGCATGTCCGTAGCGGTTCAAGTGAAATATTGGGCATAGTGCTGATTTGTAGACACAACTGTGACCATACCTTTAAAACAGTAAATGAGCTGCTCAAACACTTACGGCAACACATACGAAATAGAGAGACTATTGACTGTCCGTTTAGATCTTGCATCTCACAATTCAGCAAAATATCGTCCTTCTCATCACATCTCTCAAGAAAGCATCAGCTTCAAACTGCAAATCTTCTGTCTTGTGACTATATATATTCGATTCCCAACCAGGAAATAGGTAACGAAGCCACGCAAGTTTGTGAAGAAAGTGTAGACCAAAATTCATCTAGTATTGATACATCAAGCCAACACAATGGTGATTTAAGTTCAGATTCTGACTGTGACTATGACGAAAGTAACATTGAGGATACATATTTGAAGAATGTGGCTCAATTCTACTTTAAAGTTAGAAGCCAAGGACTTGATGCCTGCTTCACTTATTCAGAGCATCATAAAGTGATATACAGTCATTGCATGAAATAAGTGAATCTGTTATTTTTGAGACATGTAACAGAAAGATTGAAATTTAATGGAGTGCAAGAAAATATTATTGAACATGTTCAGGATGACTTTCAAAGTATGATCTGTTTTCTAACTGTAACAAAGGGCCGCTGAGGTCCAGTAAAGTTAGGTCAAGCTTTTATTCAAAAATATTTCCCTTACATTGAACCTGAGGAGGAGAAAGTTTTGGGTAAAGATGAAGTTGGGGGATTAGAATTAACCTTTCAGTATGTTTCTATTCTCAAAACTTTGCATTCTTTGTATACATTTCATAAGAAACATATTCATGATTCAGATCAAGTAAACAAAGAAATTACTGCTGACAAACATGATTTGAATGATATTCATCAAGGCTCAGTTTTTAGGAACAGTAAATTTTTCCAGAGTTTTAAAAGTGCATTTCAAATAATTCTCTATCAAGATGCCTTTGAGGTGGTAAATCCCCTTGGCTCGGCAAAGAGAAAGCACAAGTTGATTGGAGTGTATTTCACTTTGGCCAATTTTCATGCACATAAGCGATCAGTTATTGATCACATGCAATTAGTGATATTATGTAGAGAAAAGGACTTGAAAACCTTTGGAACTGAAAGTATATTTAGTCCTCTTCTGAAAGATCTTTTTACAGTTAGAAAACACTTAGGATTGATGTTGGCAATGGTATGTTTGTCAAAGGTTCCTTGTGTTGTGTATTAGGAGATAACCTTGGATCACATATGATAGGTGGATTTATTGAAAGTTTCACAGGTCAGTACTTCTGTCGATACTGTCTAGCTACTAGAAAAGGTTGTCTTGAGAATGGTTATGGAACAAAAGGTGTAAACAGATCTATTGAAAACTATAGAGAAAGCATTGATGTTGTCACTTCTGAAAAATGTGCAAAATCACAATGGCATAAAATGTGATTCTGTTTTAAATCAGCTTCAGCATTTTCATGTTGTTGACGGATTGCCTCCTTGTATAGGTCATGATCTTTTTGAGGGCATTGTGCCGTATGATTTAATGTTAATCATTGATTACTTGATTGAAGAAAAGCAGTGGTTCACAATTGATCAGCTTAACAGACGCATCACAAGATTTGAGTATGTTGGCAATGATGCATCAGACAAACCATGTATTGTTTCTCTAAATTCAGAGAGGCTTCAAGGACATGCAGTTCAGAACTGGATATTTGTCAGACTCTTTTCATTACTTGTTGGAAAATACATTTTCTAATACTGATGATAGTGTTTGGAATCTGTACTTGTTGATGAAAAGATTATTTGAAATTGTTGTCAGTCAGACCTTAGATTTTGCAAACATTGCAACTTTAAGCAGTCTTATAGAAGACTACCTACATGAGAGATTTCGTCTTTTCCAACCAAATCTCTAAGGCCAAAACACCACTTCATGTCTCACTACCCTGGGTTAATCATCAAATTTGGCCCTCTAATTAGGCTTTGGACGCTAAGATTTGAAAGTAAACATTCATATTTCAAAATGTGTAAGAAAATTACAAAATTACAAAACTTTACCCAAAACTCTTGCTAGAAAACATCAGTTGTTACAAGCCTTGTATAATTCAGGGGATATTTTTGCTTGTGAGTTGCAAGTAGAGCATTTGTTGCCATTTAACCAAACATGTATTCATCTGAGTAAAAGAGGCATTACTTCATTGTGCTTTAAACAGCAAATACACACAGTACTATATGAAAATATGTCATAAAGGAATTGAGTACAAAATTGGTAGTGTCTTAATTGTTAACAAGCCTAGGTCAGTTGAACTTACGATTGGAAGGGTACAGAGCATATTTATCAAGGGAAGTGATGTTTATTTGTTAATGTCCCTGACAACATGTTTGCATGTTCCTGATATGGATCTTTATGCATTTGAAAAGGAGGCTGATGGCAATATGATATGCATATCTGTATATCACCTTGCAGATCCCTACCCAGTAGCTGTATACCAGGAGTCTGGTATATTTTACTTGTCTCTAAAACAGTTGGTGTCTGAAAATCATGGAAGAGAAAGACAATGACACTCATTGCAGACAATTGAGAAAAGACTTACTGTTTCTCTTTGGAAATATTGAGGAGAATATTCTATCAGATGTGCTGAGTGAGTTAATGAAACTTGGAGTGACTTCTGTTGATGACCTTCAGTGGGTTGAAGAAGAGGATTTTAAGGGCACTATCAAACCTGTTCTGGTCAGGAAATTACTGAGAGGCTACAAGGCGAAGTTGGGTAAGTTCTGTTACTGTTATTGGTTCACTGGATACTGGTACTCAGTGTTTGCCCTGACGCAGAAAACCTGCGTATTTGACGCCATTAATCTGTCTCAAATACGCAGTGTATTTAATTAAAGGCTTGTGTCATTGTTGACGAAATGCTACTTGGCCCTAAGTTCAGATCATCTAGACGTGTACAAAAACTATAATTTGGTGTTGTTTAAACCTACTTAGTTTATTGTTTGCCAATGAACTGCTCAGTACTGATTACATACCTGACCTGCTTTACCCTTTTTGTTGTTATTAAACACATCACAGTTGATGTCTTGGCTAAAGTTCATGTCCATGGCAAACACTGAGGTACCGCATCGTATGTTGATATGTATTGCAGTAGCTTTCTGGAGACCTTTTGGATGATGTGTGCTAGTCTTTTTTAGCTTGTGCCCCGTGCTGTGATCTTACTGGAATATTGCTTAAAGTGGCATAAAACTGAACTCGCTCACTCACTTGTAGGATTTAAACTTAAACTAATATTCTGATAGTTGGCACATCAATGCCAAGAAATCAGTATCATGAATCTTATTGTATCAGGAAAGTATCAATACATCAATTTTTTTATCTATTATGGTATCCGGTTTTGTCCTGTTAATGACACATTTATTAAATTTCACCCTATATCTATTTCGCTGAAAATATAATTTACCACTTTATTTATGTACCAATTTAATTTTAGATGCAAATCACAGGTGCTTGTGAGAAAAACAAACCAAAATAAATTATCAAAATAAATATTTAGAGAGGTCTTATACATGTTTAGCTGTTTGTTCATCATAAGATACTCTGTTGTACTTTTAAAACATCCATTTTATCCAGATGTCACAGTGAAACTGTTAAAACTTAAATGACAGGTTAAAACATTTTTCTTAAATGACAACCAATTTACACTGTGTGTGTGTATGATTTTCACTCTCAAAATAGATTTAATTCCAGTTACCATCTTTATGATGTTTATCTATATCTTATATTATGCCAAAACAGATTTCGTGCTTGTACCATTTTATTTTATCAGCTGTGAATGTGACTGAAAATATACAACTGAATAGTTTGCGCCACCCCTGGCTTTCCAATTTTATCTATTATGAAACTGATAAAACCCAAACGGTTTGCCTGTCATATGTCAAATGCACAGATCATTGAGATCAAATTCATGAAGCAATGTTATGGAGTTTGTTTGTCTTTTAAGTTTTGCAGAGATAAGTATAATACTTTAAGAAATAATACTTTATTAATTTCAGCCCCATCTGGAAGCAGTTCTGTTTCTTTATCATCATTATCAAGTCCTTCTCTGTCACCAGTGTCGTTTTCGCCCAAAACTCCTCCACCAATTACTGTACAAAATATCAACAGGGATCCAAATTGGCCTCTGAAACTGGAAATTCCATGGGATAACATGGGTCGTGATGTTTGTAGGGCCCTTCAGGAAGGCAAACGTTTGTCACCAACTGCCAAGAAGGAACTTGTAAATAAAACTGTAGATGCAGTTAGGAAGACAACAGAACGTGCCTCTAAACACCAACTTGGGATTATTGCACAGCGGATGGTTGCTAAATTTCCTGACAGTTTGGAAGATCGGATTGATGGTACAGTTTTTTGGTTCTGGATATCAGACTCTGCTTGACAAGATGTTAGGGAGGAATGAAAACTGTAATCGCCCTAAGAGTGCAACCAGACTTGTTTTGTCTTCTAAAAAAGCGTCGCATTGATCACATTTATGGAACGGATGTTAGTGACAGTGATGACAACAACAGTACAAAGAGTAAACAGACAAAGTGTGAACAGAAAGACTCATATGGTTGTGTTAAGTGGAGTCCACCCATTGAAAGTGAACAGGAATTGAGAACAATGGAAGAGGCAAGAGATATCTTGAAAGAAATGTTTTCTTCAAATGAAAAGGAGACATCAAAGATTGACCAGTTGATGGCTTCTACATATCCCTTGCAGAGAACAGACATCAACAGGGGCACTTCAATAAGAAACCCTAAAGGTCCAGTGGCCTTATCTCTTTAATGCAAGAAGTCTTCAGAGTCATGCCAGGGAGCTGTTAGATGTTGATGTGAGAGATGCCATTTGTAATGCCTACAAAACAAAAAGCAAGTCGGTTAAACAGTTTCTTTCAGACAGTAGTGTCAAGTCTAAAAATTCAAAGTGTAGCATGTATTTCGAGGAGGCCATGATTCAAAGCAATATGGACAATCTGAAGTCATGGTTGATGGCTGTTGTGTTGTGCATCATGGACCATTTTGGAGAAAAAGAGGAAGATATGTTCCATGTTGTTGATGTATGTATATATAATCATGGTAATATACTGAACACCAAAGAAACGCAACTTTCAAAAATGTAAATTTCATGAAAGTAAGCGTTCATGTTTATGTCGTCTATTTTAAAAACTTGACCATAAAAACAGTGTTGCGTTTCTTTTGATGTTCAGTGTATATTTATCATACTTGCAACTTTCAGAATTATTGTAAATCCATCAAAATGAATCAATCTGCCTTACCTTCCTACCTTTAACAGATAATTTGCTATGACACATGTGGATATTTTCATGGCAACTGTCACTTCACTTTTTAGGAAGCTGCCTCTGTTGGCGAAATTGAACAGTCTGTCAAGAAAGAAGATCAATGCTGGTAGTACTAGGCAAGTATTATGAGAGTCCTTCAGGGTGAGGATTAGTCCCAGTCTTCTGCCAGCTCTTATCAATCTGACATTCAAGGACAAAACCAAAACTCCCATTGATCTGAATATGATACATTCAGGCTTACCAGTAATAGTTATTACCCTTTTCATTTTAAACTTTTTGAGAATCTAGCTTATTTCTTTCCAAGTGTTGGATTACTAAGAACTGACTACATAACTAAAAAGTTAATGATTGGTAACATATTTATGGATATGCTGTTTAATGTCATTTTGTTTGTTATTGGCTGATGGTTTTTTTTAACCATCCTTCAGGTGACTCGATTATGGCTGGCAAGTCATACGTCCTCATTGTTGATGGAACTGTGGTGACCAATACCATTGACAGCTTTATTGATGCCCTCTCGTCCTACTTCGCATCGTTTTATGTTTTCAACCTGGAGTACCCTCAGGAACATCAGCAACTCTTGAATTTATTCAAAGGTATTTCTGTTTTATCGATTTTTTCAAGTGACAGCCTCTAGATAGACATCAGTCACTCTTGCCGAAGTGTAGATGTGTACTTTAAATATTGAGATTTTCTGATTTTCTAAAATCCATGTAAACTAATAATAAGAATAATAGTATGGGTATTTGTAATGCACTGAATTCCACATCACAGAGGGCATGCTCAAAGCGCTACAATCCTATTATTATTAAGCCAGATAACCCAAGCTATGTGCTTCGTTGTGGGGCAGGACTGTAGTCCTAGAAACTCTCAGGAGTTAAGTTGCCGAACATGGTCATCCGTCCAAGAACTCTCCGAGTTGACGTTGCTTAACTTCACCTGATTTGTGATCTGACCACTATGCACAGGACCACACACCACCACATAATAACCTGTGAGAGCACTAAAATCTATCCAAGAACTGAATACAAAATATAAATAATACAGGGATTGAGAAAGGCAGGGGCAATGGACCATTCTGCACATCAGAATAAAAAATGGCCATTAAAATTTTGAAGTTTGTTATTGGGCAGGGCAGTGGCCCATTCTAAATTCAGAAAATGGCAAAAAATCCTGAATATGGCCAATTGTCAAACTTCTTTATCCCAATCCCTGACAGCATATGAGTTATGAGGAGGTGCCAAAAATATGTTTCTGGTTGTTCAGGTGAGTAATAAGCCATAAAAACCTGAGGATGTCTTTATTTTTCAGTAACATGACTAATATGCCCTTCTGATTGATATATTTAACCAGCTATAGAAATGTATTCCAGGGATCGATTTAGTGCTTTGTTATTTGCACTGGTTTAGCCTAATATTGCAAAGTGCAACCTAGTTATTAGTCTAACTTGCTACAGTTGCAACTCAATGTTTGAGAAATCCATCTAGGAGAAATCTATAAACATTACAAGTATAATTATGTCAGTCCTTTTCTTCTAAACATTGATTAGCAGTGATAACTTTCATCTTATGACAGTTGTGTGGGTGTGTTGCTATCGCTTCATTACTACTTTACTGAAATATGTTTCATTGCACTGAATACTCTGACGTTTTGGCACACTGTCATCATAGAGGTGAATCAATGACAAGCAATGCTAAAAGTTGAGACTTACAAATTTAAAAGAATGGAAAAAGAACAACAGGAATTGGTTGCATTATGTTAGACTGAAAACATCCCAGTAATTCACTAGCATATTACATACTACAGTAAAAGCAGTGCAACTTGAATTTGGTTTATGCAACTAGTTTTTGTTGCAGGTTGCACCTAGTGCAAGTCGGTTATCATCTCTAAAATTGAGGCCTGTATTCTTTCCATGTTGCAGATGTTTCATCCTGATAAATCCAGACAAAGGTTCGAAAGGAAACAAAGGGAAAAGAAGAAACGTCAGATTGCAGCTAAAGTGTTAAGACTGGTGAACGACTTGGCTGATTTCGAGTGGATGGATGTATGATTGTGAGGACTTGTACGCATTCAAGTGTCTTGGCTAAGTTACCTGTCCATTCATCCATCATGTTTTGTTACTGACAAAACATGAAAAAGATGTGATGTTTCACTTCATGTTTAATGCAAGTTTCTTTTTGGAACAAATTTCTTGCTCCTGGCATATCTGAATTCCTAAATATATTGCTTCAATAATATTAAGTTGCAGATGTGACTTTTCTTTAGTATGGAAATGTATTAATCATGGTAACCTCATTCGTTAATATGAGTATTGACTCAAGTGTTGACTCCAAGAGCAAAGAGATATACATAAGCTGCTCATTTTTTCCTTGTCTTTACAATTTCTTCTACTGTTTGATTTGGACAAAATGTTTTGTGAAATCCTGAACATATGTTGAGCAACAGTTATGGGAAAATTCAGTTACACTGAATGTGATTTAAATCTTACATGATTGAACTGTTTCAATGAAAGGTGATCACAATAAAATGTTTTTCTCTCTGTTGTTATGGGATTAATGTACCAGTGTCTTCGAGACTTGTCCTGTTCATAAATCTCTCAATCTGAAGATAAAAACTGGTATTTAACTGACATGGCTACATCACTGGCAGTATTAAATGATATGCTAACCAGATGGCTTTTATTTGATCAAACTTTGAAGACTTTATCTAGTTATGTTATTAATGTCAACGTCATGAGGCTATAGGTGTAAATTGTTCCTGAGCAGTTTTGGTTCATTATTATTATTTTATAAAAGAAACTGTCCCATGTATGTCAGTTCATGATTCTAGTTAATGTTACAAAACACAGTTACTGTTCATGTTTTGAATGAGGGAATGCATTTCAGTTTTTCATGTTACACATCTTAGTGAAATATTGCTGTTCTTTTAAACAGCAAGTATGGCAGTATTATAAGTAAGTTAATCGTATTGTTCTAGCTTGTCACACTTGTTTGTAATAAGTATGAATATAGAATCAGTGAGGAGTAACCATGACTCACTTTTTGAAAGATGTTGTGTAAAATATTGGATGTTTTGTCAGCCTCAGGCAATATTTTGTGAAGATAGGAAAACCGCCTATTGAATTCATTTAACACTTTTTTATCAATATTATTTTTTGCCAGTATATATTTTCATTTATATAACTATATTCACAGGGTGATTATGATGACTGTCTTTAAACCATACCACATCACTACATTATTGGACAAAGATACAGAAGGGATTCAGTGTGTCCATCCATTTGTCAGCTCTATTTTTCACGGATTATTTCTGGACTGGAACTAAAATTATAGTTAATGAAGGTCATACATTCAACATTGGCATTGAGGTTCATAGCAAGCTTTTATATGTAATTGTTCTATACTTGAAAATATATAAAATGGAGAGGCAATGCTTTTGATTATTAGTTTACCCTTAGTTCTTAAATATTTAAATATTTCCTACATTGGAATTGTAGCAGTACTATAGGATATGCTGTGAGCTATCATTAAAACATGATTACACATGTTCATTATTCTGTAAGAGAAGTGATACTTTTATGTAACTTGCCATTTTGCAGGATAGATATTATGCATTCTGTGGAGATATAAACTGGAATTTGGTGTTTGTAACAATTTCATATGACTAGTAATGTTTTTTTTTTCACATTTTAGGTATTATTTGAATGTTTCCATGCAAAACTTCTGACAACTAAGTGGAGCTGTTGATAAATATTCTTTTCATGTTAACTTCCTGAGAAGGTTTTAAACATTGCGTTTTGAACATATCAATAATTGTCAGGCTTTACTAGGTTTTAAAAGCATCAGGAGGTTAACTTTCTTTCAAGATCAGAGTTTCATATTTTTGTGCTGTTTTATTGCCTTATTATTAGACAGGATATTGTTTGAGAATATAACAAGCTACAAGACTAAATTTTTGAATTTTTTTGATTTAATTGCTTCCAGATTTAGGTGCATTTCACATGTTCCTGTGAAATAATAGATGATCAGGTGACTCTTAAATAAATGTTAATAATATTTCCTACGATTACTAGATTGTAGCGGTACTATAGGATATGCTGTGAGCTATCATTAAAAGCTTATGATGCATGTTCATTATTCTGTAGAGAAGTGATATTACTTTTGTACAACTTCTGCCATTTTGCAGGATAGATATTATGCATTCTGTGGAGATATAAAGCTGGAATTTGAATTGTTTGTAACAATTTCATATGACTAGTAATGTTTTTTCACATTTTAGAGTATTATTTGAATGTGTTCCATGCAAAACTGCTGACAACTAACAATTGGAGCTGTTGATAAATATTCTTTTTCATGTAGTAACTTCCTGAGAAGGTTTTTAAACATTGCGTTTTGAACATAATATCCTTAATTGTCAGGCTTTGCTAGGTTTTAAAAGCATGAGGGAGTTTACTTTCTTTCAAGATCAGAGTTTCATGTTTTGTGCTGTTTTTATTTACCTTATTATTAGGACACTGGGATATTGTGTTTGAGAATACTCAACAAGCTACAAGGGCTAAATTTTGAAGATTTTGGTTAATTACTTCCAGATTTGTTTGCATTTTCACTTGTTCCTGTGAAATAATAGATGATCAGGTGACTCTTAAATAAATATTAAATGTTCTACATTCATTAGAATTGTGGCAGTACTATAGGATATGCTGTAGGCTATGCATTAAAAAACATGATACACATGTTCATTATTCTGTAGAGAAGTGATACTTTTATGTAACTTGCCATTTTGCAGGATAAGATATTATGCATTCTGTGGAGATATAAACTGGAATTTGGTGTTTGTAGCAATTTCATATGACTAGTAATGTTTTTCACATTTTAGAGTATTATTGACCCCAGATGTGTTCCATGCAAAGAGCTACTTTGACAACTTCAAATTAGACTGTTGATAAATATTCTTTTCATGTATTAACTTCCAGAAGGTTTTAAACATTGCGTTTAGGGCTTATCCTTAATTTGGTAGAGCTTTGCTAGGTTTTAAAGCATCCAGGAGGAGGTTTGCTTTCTTTCAAGATCAGAGTTTCTATGTTTTGTGCTGGTTTTCATTTGCATTATAATTGGAGCAGGATATTGTTTTGAGAATATAAACAAGCTACAAAGAGACTAAATTTTGAGTTTTTTGGTTAAGTACTTCCAGATTTAGGTGTATTTTCACATGTTCCTGTGAAATAATAGATGATCAGGTGACTTTAAAACTTAACAGCAAACCTGTTATTCATGTTTTTTGTCACCTGTACCCTACTTGAGCCAGAATGGGTCTGATTTGTACTGTCAAGTCTAGGGAGGGACCATTCATAATATGGCTTAGTTTGATGACAGATCA
>NW_025766713.1:0-23941 GCF_003918875.1 Haliotis rubra
CATTAGTACTCCAACCCTAAAGGGATATCCATGACTCATGCATTAGTACTCCAACCCTAAAGGGATATCCATGACTCATGCATTAGTACGCCAACCCTAAAGGGATATCCATGACTCATGCATTAGTACTCCAACCCTAAAGGGATATCCATGACTCATGCATTAGTACGCCAACCCTAAAGGGATATCCATGACTCATGCATTAGTACTCCAACCCTAAAGGGATATCCATGACTCATGCATTAGTATATCCAACCCTAGTAAAGGATATCCATGACTCATGCATTAGTACTCCAACCCTAAAGGGATATCCATGACTCATGCATTAGTACGTCAACCCTAAAGGGATATCCATGACTCATGCATTAGTACTCCAACCCTAAAGGGATATCCATGACTCATGCATTAGTACTCCAACCCTAAAAGGATATCCATGTCTCATGCATTAGTACGCCAACCCTAAAGGGATATCCATGTCTCATGCATTAGTACTCCAACCCTAAAGGGATATCCATGACTCATGCATTAGTACGCCAACCCTAAAGGGATATCCATGACTCATGCATTAGTACGCCAACCCTAAAGGGATATCCATGACTCATGCATTAGTACTCCAACCCTAAAGGGATATCCATGACTCATGCATTAGTACTCCAACCTAAAGGGATATCCATGACTCATGCATTAGTACTCCAACCCTAAAGGGATATCCATGACTCATGCATTAGTACGCCAACCCTAAAAGGATATCCATGACTCATGCATTAGTACGCCAACCCTAAAGGGATATCCATGACTCATGCATTAGTACTCCAACCCCAAAAGGGATATCCATGACTCATGCATTAGTACTCCAACCCTAAAGGATATCCATGACTCATGCATTAGTACTCCAACCCTAAAGGGATATCCATGACTCATGCATTAGTACGCCAAACCTAAAGGGATATCCATGTCTCATGCATTAGTACTCCAACCTAAAAAAGGGATATCCATGACTCATGCATTAGTACTCCAACCCTAAAGGGATATCCATGACTCATGCATTAGTACGTCAACCCTAAAGGGATATCCATGACTCATGCATTAGTACTCCAACCCTAAAGGGATATCCATGACTCATGCATTAGTACTCCAACCCTAAAGGGATATCCATGACTCATGCATTAGTACTCCAACCCTAAAGGGATATCCATGACTCATGCATTAGTACGTCAACCCTAAAGGGATATCCATGACTCATGCATTAGTACGCCAACCCTAAAAGGATATCCATGTCTCATGCATTAGTACTCCAACCCTAAAGGGATATCCATGACTCATGCATTAGTACTCCAACCCTAAAGGGATATCCATGACTCATGCATTAGTACGCCAACCCTAAAGGGATATCCATGACTCATGCATTAGTACTCCAACCCTAAAGGGATATCCATGACTCATGCATTAGTACGACTCAACCCTTAAAGGGATATCCATGACTCATGCATTAGTACTCCAACCCTAAAGGGATATCCATGACTCATGCATTAGTACGCCAAACCTAAAGGGATATCCATGACTCATGCATTAGTACGCCAACCCTAAAGGGATATCCATGACTCATGCATTAGTACTCCAACCCTAAAGGGATATCCATGACTCATGCATTAGTACGCCATGCCCTAAAGGGATATCCATGACTCATGCATTAGTACTCCAACCCTAAAGGGATATCCATGACTCATGCATTAGTACGCCATCCCTAAAGGGATATCCATGACTCATGCATTAGTACGCCAACCCTAAAGGGATATCCATGACTCATGCATTAGTACTCCAACCCTAAAGGGATATCCATGACTCATGCATTAGTACTCCAACCCTAAAGGGATATCCATGACTCATGCATTAGTACTCCAACCCTAAAGGGATATCCATGACTCATGCATTAGTACGCCAACCCCTTATTGGGATATTCATGTCCCTTGCATTAGTACGCCACCCCTTACAGTAACATTCATGTCCCATGCATTAGTACGCCAACCCTAAAGGGATATCCATGACTCATGCATTAGTACTCCAACCCTAAAGGATATCCATGTCTCATGCATTAGTACGCCAACCCTAAAGGGATATCCATGACTCATGCATTAGTACTCCAACCCTAAAGGGATATCCATGACTCATGCATTAGTACTCCAACCCTAAAAGGATATCCATGTCTCATGCATTAGTACGCCAACCCTAAAGGGATATCCATGTCTCATGCATTAGTACTCCAACCCTAAAGGGATATCCATGACTCATGCATTAGTACGCCAACCCTAAAGGGATATCCATGACTCATGCATTAGTACGCCAACCCTAAAGGGATATCCATGACTCATGCATTAGTACTCCAACCCTAAAGGGATATCCATGACTCATGCATTAGTACTCCAACCCTAAAGGGATATCCATGACTCATGCATTAGTACTCCAACCCTAAAAGGATATCCATGACTTATGCACTAGTACGCCATCCCTAAAGATATATCCATGAATTAGTACGCCAACCCTAAAGGGATATCCATGACTCATGCATTAGAACTCCAACACTAAAGGGATATCCATGACTCATGCATTAGTACTCCAACCCTAAAGCGATATCCATGACTCATGCATTAGTACTCCAACCCTAAAGGGATATCCATGACTCATGCATTAGTACGCCAACCCCTTATTGGGATATTCATGTCCCTTGCATTAGTACGACACCCCTTACAGTAACATCCATGTCCCATGCATTAGTACGCCAACCCTAAAGGGATATCCAAGACTCATTCATTAGTACTCCAACCCTAAAAGGATATCCATGACTCATGCATTAGTACGCCAACCCTAAAGGGATATCCATGACTCATGCATTAGTACTCCAAACCTAAAAGGATATCCATGACTCATGCATTAGTACTCCAACCCTAAGGGATATCCATGTCTCATGCATTAGCACGCCAACCCTAAAGGGATATCCATGACTCATGCATTAGTACTCCAACCCTAAAGGGATATCCATGACTCATGCATTAGTACTCCAACCCTAAAGGGATATCCATGACTCATGCATTAGTACTCCAACCCTATTGGGATATCCATGTCTCATGCATTAGTATGTCCCTTGCATTAGTACGCCCAACCCTTACAGTAACATTCATGTCCCATGCATTAGTACGCCAACCCTAAAGGGATATCCATGACTCATGCATTAGTACTCCAACCCTAAAAGGATATCCATGACTCATGCATTAGTACTCCAACCCTAAAGGGATATCCATGTCTCATGCATTAGTACGCCAACCCTAAAGGGATATCCATGACTCATGCATTAGTACGCCAACCCTAAAAGGATATCCATGTCTCATGCATTAGTACGCCAACCCTAAAGGGATATCCATGACTCATGCATTAGTACACCAACCCTAAAGGGATATCCATGACTCATGCATTAGTACTCAACCCTAAAGGGATATCCATGACTCATGCATTAGTACACCAACCCTAAAAGGATGTCCATGTCTCATGCATTAGTATTCCAACCCTAATGGGATATCCATGACTCATGCATTAGTACTCCAACCCTAAAGGGATATCCATGACTCATGCATTAGTACTCCAACCCTAAAAGGATATCCATGTCTCATGCATTAGTACGCCAACCCTAAAGGGATATCCATGACTCATGCATTAGTACTCCAACCCTAAAGGGATATCCATGACTCATGCATTAGTACTCCAACCCTAAAGGGATATCCATGACTCATGCATTAGTACGCCAACCCTAAAGGGATATCCATGACTCATGCATTAGTACTCCAACCCTAAAAGGGATATCCATGACTCATGCATTAGTACTCCAACCCTAAAGGGATATCCATGACTCATGCATTAGTACGCCAACCCTAAAGGGATATCCATGACTCATGCATTAGTACGCCAACCCTTAGGATATCCAACTCATGCATTAGTACTTGGGATATTCATGTCCCTTGCATTAGTACGCCACCCCTTACAGTAATATTCATATCCCATGCATTAGTACGCCAACCCTAAAGGGATATCCATGACTCATGCATTAGTACTCCAACCCTAAAGGGATATCCATGACTCATGCATTAGTACTCCAACCCTAAAGGGATATCCATGACTCATGCATTAGTACTCCAACCCTAAAAGGATATCCATGACTCATGCATTAGTACTCCAACCCTAAAGGGATATCCATGACTCATGCATTAGTACGCCAACACTAAAGGGATATCCATGACTCATGCATTAGTACTCCAACCCTAAAGGGATATCCATGACTCATGCATTTGTACTCCAACCCTAAAGGGATATCCATGACTCATGCATTAGTACTCCAACCCTAAAGGGATATCCATGACTCATGCATTAGTACGCCAACCCTAAAGGGATATCCATGACTCATGCATTAGTACGCCAGCCCCAAAGGGATATCCATGACTCATACATTAGTACGCCAACCCTAAAGGGATATCCATGACTCATGCATTAGTACTCCAACCCTAAAGGGATATCCATGACTCATGCATTAGTACTACCAACCTAGAGGGATATCCATGACTCATGCATTAGTACTCCAACCTTAAAGGGATATCCATGTCTCATGCATTAGTACGTCAACCCTAAAGGGATATCCATGACTCATGCATTAGTACTCCAACCCTAAAGGGATATCCATGACTCATGCATTAGTACGCCAACCCTAAAGGGATATCCATGACTCATGCATTAGTACTCCAACCCTAAAGGGATATCCATGACTCATGCATTAGTACTCCAACCCTAAAGGGATATCCATGACTCATGCATTAGTACGCCAACCCTAAAGGGATATCCATGACTCATGCATTAGTACTCCAACCCTAAAGGATATCCATGACTCATGCATTAGTACGCCAACCCTAAAGGGATATCCATGACTCATGCATTAGTACTCCAACCCTAAAGGGATATCCATGACTCATGCATTAGTACTCCAACCCTAAAGGGATATCCATGACTCATGCATTAGTACGCCAACCCTAAAGGGATATCCATGTCTCATGCATTAGTACGCCAACCCTAAAGGGATATCCATGACTCATGCATTAGTACGCCAACCCTAAAGGGATATCCATGACTCATGCATTAGTACTCCAACCCTAAAGGGATATCCATGACTCATGCATTAGTACTCCAACCCTAAAGGGATATCCATGACTCATGCATTAGTACTCCAACCTTATTGGGATATTCATGTCCCTTGCATTAGTACGCCACCCCTTACAGTAACATTCATGTCCCATGCATTAGTACGCCAACCCTAAAGGGATATCCATGACTCATGCATTAGTACGCCAACCCTAAAGGGATATCCATGACTCATGCATTAGTACGCCAACCCTAAAGGGATATCCATGTCTCATGCATTAGTACGCCAACCCTAAAGGGATATCCATGACTCATGCATTAGTACTCAACCCTAAAGGGATATCCATGTCTCATGCATTAGTACGCCAACCCTAAGGGATATCCATGACTCATGCATTAGTACTCCAACCCTAAAGGGATATCCATGACTCATGCATTAGTACGCCAACCCTAAAGGGATATCCATGACTCATGCATTAGTACGCCAACACTAAAGGGATATCCATGACTCATGCATTAGTACGCCAACCCTAAAGGGATATCCATGACTCATGCATTAGTACGCCAACCCTAAAGGGATATCCATGACTCATGCATTAGTACGCCAACCCTAAAGGGATATCCATGACTCATGCATTAGTACGTCAACCCTAAAGGGATATCCATGACTCATGCATTAGTACTCCAACCCTAAAGGGATATCCATGACTCATGCATTAGTACTATCAACCTAAAGGGATATCCATGACTCATGCATTAGTACGCCAACCCTAAAGGGATATCCATGACTCATGCATTAGTACGCCAACCCTAAAGGGATATCCATGACTCATGCATTAGTACGCCAACCCTAAAGGGATATCCATGACTCATGCATTAGTACTCCAACCCTAAAGGGATATCCATGTCTCATGCATTAGTACGCCAACCCTAAAGGGATATCCATGTCTCATGCATTAGTACTCATGCAACCCTAAAGGGATATCCATGACTCATGCATTAGTACTCCAACCCTAAAAGGATATCCATGACTCATGCATTAGTACGCCAACCCTAAAGGGATATCCATGACTCATGCATTAGTACGCCAACCCTAAAGGGATATCCATGACTCATGCATTAGTACTCCAACCCTAAAGGGATATCCATGACTCATGCATTAGTACGCCAACCCTAAAGGGATATCCATGACTCATGCATTAGTACTCCAACCCTAAAGGGATATCCATGACTCATGCATTAGTACGCCAACCCTAAAGGGATATCCATGACTCATGCATTAGTACGCCAACCCTAAAGGGATATCCATGACTCATGCATTAGTACGCCAACCCTAAAGGGATATCCATGACTCATGCATTAGTACTCCAACACTAAAGGGATATCCATGACTCATGCATTAGTACTCCAACCTAAAGGGAAGGGATATCCATGACTCATGCATTAGTACGCCAACCCTAAAGGGATATCCATGACTCATGCATTAGTACTCCAACCCTAAAGGGATATCCATGTCTCATGCATTAGTACGCCAACCCTAAAGGGATATCCATGACTCCCATGCATTAGTACTCCAACCCTGCAAGGGATATCCATGACTCATGCATTAGTACGCCAACCCTAAAGGGATATCCATGACTCATGCATTAGTACTCCAACCCTAAAGGGATATCCATGACTCATGCATTAGTACTCCAACCCTAAAGGGATATCCATGACTCATGCATTAGTACGCCAACCCTAAAGGGATATCCATGACTCATGCATTAGTACGCCAACCCTAAAGGGATATCCATGACTCATGCATTAGTACGCCAACCCTAAAGGGATATCCATGACTCATGCATTAGTAGTACCAACCCTAAAGGGATATCCATGACTCATGCATTAGTACGCCAACCCTAAAGGGATATCCATGACTCATGCATTAGTACTCCAACCCTAAAGGGATATCCATGACTCATGCATTAGTACTCCACCCTAAAGGGATATCCATATCCATGAGGGATATCCATGCATTAGTACTCCAACCCTAAAGGGATATCCATGACTCATGCATTAGTACTCCAACCCTAAAGGGATATCCATGACTCATGCATTAGTACTCCAACCCTAAAGGGATATCCATGACTCATGCATTAGTACTCCAACCCTAAAGGGATATCCATGTCTCATGCATTAGTACGCCAACCCTAAAAGGATATCCATGACTCATGCATTAGTACGCCAACCCTAAAGGGATATCCATGACCCATGCATTAGTATGCCAACCTAAAGGGATATCCAGACTCATGCATTAGTATCCTAAATGAATCATGCATTGCATTACGCCAACCCTAAAGGGATATCCATGACTCATGCATTAGTACTCCAACCCTAAAGGGATATCCATGACTCATGCATTAGTACGCCAACCCTAAAGGGATATCCATGACTCATGCATTAGTACTCCAACCCTAAAAGGATATCCATGACTCATGCATTAGTACGCCAACCCTAAAGATATCCATCTCTCATGCATTAGTATGCCAACCCTAAAGGGATATCCATGACTCATGCATTAGTACTCTAACCCTAAAAGGATATCCATGACTCATGCATTAGTACTCCAACCCTAAAGGGATATCCATGACTCATGCATTAGTACGCCAACCCTAAAGGGATATCCATGACTCATGCATTAGAACTCCAACACTAAAGGGATATCCATGACTCATGCATTAGTACTCCAACCCTAAAGGAATGTCCATGACTCATGCATTAGTACTCCAACCTTATTGGGATATTCATGTCCCTTGCATTACTACGCCACCCCTTACAGTAACATCCATGTCCCATGCATTAGTACGCCAACACTAAAGATATATCCATGAATTAGTACGCCACCCTAAAGGGATATCCAAGACTTATGCATTAGTACGCCAACCCTTAAGGGATATCAATGACTCATGCATTAATACTCTAACCCTAAAGGGATATCCATGACTCATGCATTAGTACTCCTACCCTAAAGGAAAATCCATGACTCATGCATCAGTGCTCCAGCCCTAAAGGGATATCCATGACTCATGCATTAGTACGCCAACCCTAAAGGGATATCCATGACTCATGCATTAGTACTCCAACACTAAAGGGATATCCATGACTCATGCATTAGTACTCCAACCCTAAAGGGATATCCATGACTCATGCATTAGTACTCCAACCTTATTGGGATATTCATGTCCCTTGCATTAGTACGCCACCCCTTACAGTAACATCCATGTCCCATGCATCAGTACGTCAACCCTAAAGGGATATCCATGACTCATGCATTACTACTCTAACCCTAAAAGGATATCCATGACTCATGCATTAGTACTCCAACCCTAAAGGGATATCCATGTCTCATGCATTAGCACGCCAACCCTAAAGGGATATCCATGACTCATGCATTAGTACTTCAACCTTAAAGGGATATCCATGTCTCATGCATTAGTACGCCAACCCTAAAGGGATATCCATGTCTCATGCATTAGTACTCCAACCTTATTGGGATATTCATGTCCCTTGCATTAGTACGCCACCCCTTACATTAACATCCATGTCCCATGCATTAGTACGTCAACCCTAAAGGGATATCCATGACTCATGCATTACTACTCTAACCCTAAAAGGATATCCATGACTCATGCATTAGTACGCCAACCCTAAAGGGATATCCATGTCTAATGCATTAGCACGCCAACCCTAAAGGGATATCCATGACTCATGCATTAGTACTTCAACCTTAAAGGGATATCCATGTCTCATGCATTAGTACGCCAAACTTAAAGGGATATCCATGACTCATGCATTAGTACTCCAACCCTAAAAGGATATCCATGACTCATGCATTAGTACGCTAACCCCAAAGGGATATCCATGACTCATGCATTAGTACTCCAACACTAAAGGGATATCCATGACTCATGCATTAGTACGCCAAACTTAAAGGGACATCCCTGACTCATGCATAAGTACTCTAACCCTAAAAGGATATCCATGACTCATGCATCAGTACTCCAAACCTAAAGGGATATCTATGACTCATGCATTAGTGCGCCAACACTAAAGGGATATCCATGACTCATGCATTAGTACTCCAACCCTAAAAGGATATCCATGACTCATGCACTAGTACGCCATCCCTAAAGATATATCCATGAATTAGTACGCCAACCCTAAAGGGATATCCATGAATCATGCGTTAGTACGCCAATCCTAAAGGGATATCCATGACTCATGCATTAGTACTCTAATCCTAAAGGGATATCCATGACTCATGCAATAGTACTCCTACCCTAAAGGAATATCCATGACTCATGCATTACAACTCCAACACTAAAGGGATATCCACGTCTCATGTATTAGAACTCCAACCCTAAAAGGAATATTCATGACTCATGCATTACTACTCCAACCCTAATGGGATATTCATGTCCCTTGCAATAGTAGGCCAACCCTTACAGTAACTTCCATGTCCCATGCATTAGTACGCCAACCCTAAAGGGATATCCATGACTTATTCATTAGTACTCCAACCCTAAAGGGATATCCATGACTCATGCATTAGTACGCCAGCCCTAAAAGGATATCCATGACTCATGCATTAATACTCTAACCCTAAAGGGATATCCATGACTCATGCATTAGTACTCCTACCCTAAAGGAAAATCCATGACTCATGCATCAGTGCTCCAGCCCTAAAGGGATATCCATGACTCATGCATTAGTACGCCAACCCTAAAGGGATATCCATGACTCATGCATTAGCACGCCAACCCTAAAGGGATATCCATGACTCATGCATTAGTACTTCAACCTTAAAGGGATATCCATGTCTCATGCATTAGTACGCCAACCCTAAAGGGATATCCATGTCTCATGCATTAGTACTCCAACCTTATTGGGATATTCATGTCCCTTGCATTAGTACGCCACCCCTTACATTAACATCCATGTCCCATGCATTAGTACGTCAACCCTAAAGGGATATCCATGACTCATGCATTACTACTCTAACCCTAAAAGGATATCCATGACTCATGCATTAGTACGCCAACCCTAAAGGGATATCCATGTCTAATGCATTAGCACGCCAACCCTAAAGGGATATCCATGACTCATGCATTAGTACTTCAACCTTAAAGGGATATCCATGTCTCATGCATTAGTACGCCAAACTTAAAGGGATATCCATGACTCATGCATTAGTACTCCAACCCTAAAAGGATATCCATGACTCATGCATTAGTACGCTAACCCCAAAGGGATATCCATGACTCATGCATTAGTACTCCAACACTAAAGGGATATCCATGACTCATGCATTAGTACGCCAAACTTAAAGGGACATCCCTGACTCATGCATAAGTACTCTAACCCTAAAAGGATATCCATGACTCATGCATCAGTACTCCAAACCTAAAGGGATATCTATGACTCATGCATTAGTGCGCCAACACTAAAGGGATATCCATGACTCATGCATTAGTACTCCAACCCTAAAAGGATATCCATGACTCATGCACTAGTACGCCATCCCTAAAGATATATCCATGAATTAGTACGCCAACCCTAAAGGGATATCCATGAATCATGCGTTAGTACGCCAATCCTAAAGGGATATCCATGACTCATGCATTAGTACTCTAATCCTAAAGGGATATCCATGACTCATGCAATAGTACTCCTACCCTAAAGGAATATCCATGACTCATGCATTACAACTCCAACACTAAAGGGATATCCACGTCTCATGTATTAGAACTCCAACCCTAAAAGGAATATTCATGACTCATGCATTACTACTCCAACCCTAATGGGATATTCATGTCCCTTGCAATAGTAGGCCAACCCTTACAGTAACTTCCATGTCCCATGCATTAGTACGCCAACCCTAAAGGGATATCCATGACTTATTCATTAGTACTCCAACCCTAAAGGGATATCCATGACTCATGCATTAGTACGCCAGCCCTAAAAGGATATCCATGACTCATGCATTAGTCCTCCAACCCTAAAGGGATATCCACGTCTCATGCATTAGTACGTCACCCCTTACGGTAATATCCATGTCTCATGCATTAGTACACCTACCCTAAAGGGATATCCATGACTCATGCATTAGTACTCCAAACCTAAATGATATCCATGACTCATGTACTAGTACGCCATCCCTAAAGATATATCCATGAATTAGTATGCCAACACTAAAGGGATATCCATGTCCCATGCATTAGTACTCCAACCCTAAAGGGATATCCATGACTCATGCATTAGTGCTCCAACCCTAAAGGGATATCCATGACTCATGCATTAGTACGCCAACCCTAAAGGGATATCCATGACTCATGCATTAGAACTCCAACACTAAAGGGATATCCATGACTCATGCATTAGTACTCCAACCCTAAAGGGATATCCATGACTCATGCATTAGTACTCCAACCTTATTGGGATATTCATGTCCCTTGCATTTAGTACGCCAACCCTACAGTAACATCCATGTCCCATGCATTAGTACACACTAAGCCAACACTAAAGGGATATCCATGACTCATGCATTAGTACGCCAACCCTAAAGGGATATCCATGACTCATGCATTAGTACATGCATGGAAGTCATGGTTATCCTTTGCAGGAGCTGTGCTTCCCTCCTTTAGGGGCCAGGAAGTACAATAGTGGTCATGGTGCTCAGGGGCCCGGCTTTATGCAATAGGGACTGTGAAGACCACTGAGGTTGACTTCTACTGAGACATGGTATCCCATTAGGGCCCGGAGTAATGTCATGGTGTGGTATTCCTTGAGGTTGAACCTACAACACATGAAGACGTGAGACTATCCCTTTGGTGAGTTGGCACATGGTGTGCTGAGGCTGTGCATGGTCATCAATTCCATCCCCTTTGAGACAGAGCTGCATGATCATGTTTGAGATGACGTATAACATAGGACGGCATGCCTGGACAGGAACTGGCATGGTGGGGACGAGATGCATGGTCATGTGACCCGGCACCATGCATGGTCATAGATATCCCTTTGGAACTGGTGTGCATGGTCTGGGCTGTCACGTACTGCTCACATGGTCGAGATGTCACTGAGACTGGCGGCAACAGCCCCAGTGACGGAGTACTAACTGCATGAGTCATCTAGTCCCTTTGAGGCCAGCATGCATGCATGGTCATGGATATCACAGGAGGTTGGAGTACTAATGCATGAGTCATGAATATCCCCTTTGTATGCTGTCATGGTTATGGACAGTGCAATGCATGAGTGTGAATCCTTTAGAGGCAGCGTCTCGTGTTGGACTCCCTTTGGGTGACATATTCATGGTGAACCCTCACTTTGGCCAGAAGTAATGCGTAGTCATGAGATTTGGAGACGACCACCATGGTGTCTTAATTGTTCCTGCTCTGAGGACATGAAATCCCCAATAGGTGAATGCAATGCATGGTATGAATTCTTCCTTTGAGGTGTGCTATGCATGGTTATGAATGTCCTTTAGGTGGCCACTATGCATGGTCATGAATATCCCTTGGTGTATGCTGATCATGGTTCATCCCTTTACAGAAGACCCGGCATGCTGGCATGGTGTAACAGGCCTGTCATGGTGAAGGCCAGGGAGTACTGGCTCATGATCCCCTTTAGAGGTTGGAAATATTAATAGAGTCATGAATATGCTTTTAGAGATGACGTACTATGCATGAGTCATGAATATCGAGGAGTTGAGTACTGTCCCTTTGAGGTTGAATTACTGTGAGGAGGTGTGCAAAGGAGTTTGCTCCCCATTGAGTTGGAGTAATGCATCATGAACTGACTTCCTTTAGGAGTTGAGTATGATGGACTCCCAGTGTTGGAGTTGTAATGCATGGAGTCTGGACTATTCCTTTGGGAGGCAAGTGCTGTGCATGATCATGGATCCTTGGAACCAGAGTACCCAATGCATGGTGCTAGGATGACATTGCATGTGGTCCTTTGGGCAATGGATATATCTTTGAGATGTGTACTAATATCGCTTTTAGGAATTTGAATACTGTCATGGTCATGGATATCCTTTAATGTTGGCGCACTTCGAAAATGCGTAGTCGCTCCAGATATCCCTTTGAGTTTGAATTACTGATGCATGATCATGAATATCACTGGGGAGTTGTACCCAGCTGCGTAGTCGGGAGATGTCCACGGACGGCGTGCTATGCATGGTCATCAGATCCACTGAATGTTAATTTTTAATGCATGGTCATCAGACTATCCTTTGAGGAGCCAACACTAACTCTGGAATATCTTTGAGGTTGAAGTACTGTCATGGTCATGAGTATCGTACTATCATGGTTCCCATCGATATCCTTTAAGACTGTCGTGGTCATCAATTATCCCGTTGGCGTCGCTAGCCAGACATGGATATCAGGGTGCGACGCTACTATCCATGGTCATGGATATCCTTTTGGGGATTGGAAGTAATGCATGGTCATGGACCCTTTGGGAACCCGGGCTTTGGTCGACAATGATGACATATACGCAGGAGACATGAATATCCCCAATGCGTGGTTATGGGCCAGGGAACTGACGTACTTGCATGGTTGTCAGCTCCCTTTGGGCAGTGATGGTGCTTCAGAGAGTGACAGCATGCATGAACAGTCCCTTTGGGGTGAGTACTGGCCATGGTCGTGGATATCTTTGAGGCCAAGTAGTAACTGCGTAGTCGTAGTGTATCCCTTTTAGGTGACATACTGATGCGTAGTGAATGTACTGTGAAATTGACGCCTGTCACGGAGATGAATATCCCCATAGCGGATATAATGCATGAGTCATGGTGAAAGGTTGGTATCTGATGAATTACCCCTTTTAATGTTGATTCTGTCATGGTCATGAATGTCTCACGGGGTGACGAAACCACTATCATGGTCGTGGATATCACTTTGAAGAGGCTGTATGACCATGGTCATGAATTTTCAGGTAAGGGCTGCCCAATAGGTGTAGTCCTTTGGGGAATCGCCCAAGGGTGACACTAATGTAAGTCTTGGACTGCTCCAGAAGTATGCAGTGTTGACATCTGTCATGGTTACCATGAATATTACCTGCATGGCAGCGAATGTCCCAACTGGGCCAGATGCTATGCATGAGTCTATTTCCAGGAGGGCCCGGGCTACTTAATAACCAGTTAACTCGCTTTGGGGCGGAATCTAATGCTGAACATCGGGGACTGAATCTATGCTGAACATGGACCCTTGGGGTTGAATCTGTGCATGGTCATGAATGTCGCTTTGAAGGTGACATTATATGCATAGTCGTGTATGCATGAAGATATTACTGTAAGTGACGTACTAACATGAATGGGCTTACTGGCTCATGTTCATGAATGTCCTTTGAGAGCCCGGCGTACTAACTCTGGTATGTCCCTCTTGATTGAATACTATGCACTGAGTCATGGATGCTCCTTTTGATTGTATACTATGCATGATTCATGGTTATCCCTTTGGTCTTCGTACTCTGTTAAATATCTTTAGGGGCGGCGTAACCGAATGCGCCGAGTCATGGATGTCGCTTTTGGGGCGGCGTCTGTACATGGTTTGGTATCCTTTGAGGTTGAATCTGGACTGTCCTTGGGAACGGAATCTAATGCATGAGTCATGAGCCGGGTGACATGCTAATGCGGTCAAATGAATATCACTGGGGCAGGTAATGCATGGAAAATATTACTGTAAAGGGTGACGGCTCTAGCTCATGTTTTATCGGGCTTCTTGGCCATGGCATACCTTCGCAGTGGATGTCCCTGCTTGACTTGGTACTAATGCATGATTCGCGGAACTGACTGTGCTAATGCATGAGTCGTGGTTCTCCGGACGGCTCTTATCCGCCAGACCATGGATATCCTTTGGTTGAGTATCTAATAGCAGTTCTTCCCTTTGAGGTGGAATCTAATGGGTCATGGTGTTGACTGCTGTAGTCGTGAAGGAACCCGAATGTATGCATGGAATATGAATATTACGTGACGTACTAATGAACATGGATCGCACGGGGGCCGAATGCTAATGTAATTCATGAATATCCTTTGGGAGCTGACTTCAATGAATGTTCCCTGCTGACTGGTACTATGCATGGTCGTGAACGCGGAATGACGACTATGCGTAGTCGAGATATCCCTTAGTGGCGTATACTAATTCATCGGATATCTTTGGGGATAATGGTATCCTTTGAGACGTTACTGTATGATCATCAGACTGATTGGCGTGCTAATGCGTAGTTCCATGGATCAGCGGAACCCGGTAACAATGCGCCGAGGAATAAATGGTGCTAACCATTAATTTCCATGGATATCCTTTGGGTGGCATCTACTGATCATGAATGTCACAGGGTTAGGCCGTAATGCATGGTCGTAGTTATCCCTTCCAGGAACCCGAGCGTACTAATAAATGTTGTTATGGATATTGGGGAATGACGTACTATGCGGACTGTCCCAATAAGGTTGAATACTAACATGAACATGGTCAGCTCGCACAGGGAGTTGACATCACTATGCGTGAACAATGGATATCCTTTTAGTTGAGTATATTAATGATTATGGTCTCCTTTGAGGCTGACTAATGCGTGGTGGGGCGAATTACCCCAATGCATGGTCATCGAATATCCTTTGAGGACCCGAAGCAATGCGTGGTCATCGTTTGGGACGACATGCTGATACGTGGTATGAATGTTGTTGCTACTATGGTATCAGTCATCGGAACCCCGGGTACTAATGCGTGGTCGTAGTCCTTTGGGGTTGATACTGTCATGATTCATGGACTGTCCTTTTGGTAACTTTGACATGAAACTAAATGGTCTCTTTAAGGAATATTAATAACGTGGTCAATGGTCATTTGGTTGAATTATTAAATGGTCATCGAGATATCCATTGGTGGCTGCTAATGGTTGAATGTCACGGAATGATGCCCAATAAGCCGGTGGTCCCTTTGGGAACTGACGTACTAATAATTAGACGTAGTTAATCCTTTGAGGTGCTACTAGTCATGGATACATCACAGAGATTTGGAAGTATTAATGCATGGTCATGAATCCCTTTGGGGCCGGCACTAATGCATGGAGTTTATGTGAAATTGACGTACTATGCGAGGGACATGATGTCCAATAAGGCAGATACTATGCATGGTTTATGGTTGACTGTAATGGTCATCGTGACACTACTATTGCGTGGTCATCGGTTGACATGAGGATCGTATCGCGGGGATGATCTAATGCTTGGTATGGATATCCCCGGGATGAATCTAATGCATGGTCGTAATTCAAAGTTGACATGCTGTCATGGAATAATTAATCGCGCCAGGAATTGGAGTCTTATCATGAAGATAATGGCTACTGTGAGAGTGACGTACTAATGCATGGTTTTATCTGTCTTTGAGGCCGAATTCACTATCTCCTTTAGGGAATTGCGTCACTATTCGTGAATAAATAATGCTAACCTGATAATGCAGGAGACTGATGGCTATACTAATGGTCATGGATATCCCTTTCCGAGTAACGACATATAATTCAGCATCTTGAGGAGATAACGTAATAGTGCGTAGTCCTTTTGAGGTTGAAGTATTAATGCATGAGTCATCCTTTAGGGTGACATACTGATAATGGTGCGTAGTCTTCCCCAACAGACTGAATTGTCCGTGATTAAGTGAACATCCTTGGGAACGAATGCAATGCATGGTCATGAACCCCGTGTTGAGTTCCCTAGCTCATGAGTCATGAATATCCCCGAGCAGCATACTAGCCATGGTCGGGCTGTACATGATCATGGTTTCCCCAGGCAAGTATGCATGGTCATGAATATCCTTGATATTAATGCATGGTCGTGATATCCTTCAGGGAACTGACTTCTATGCATGAGATCTTGGATATCCCTTTGAAATGACTGTTCATGGTCTCTTTAGTGTTGATAATGTTACTGACGGCGTATCACGAGGTAATAGGTGAGTACTGTCGTGGTCATCGGAACATTCCTGGATGTCCGCTTTGTGTTGATTCTAATGCATGAATTAATGAATATCCCTTTTGGGGTGGTACTATGCATGGTCATGGTTCGCTGGGTGGAGCACTAATGCATGGTCATGGATATCCCTTTGGTACTAATGCATGAGTTTGTGGACGCACAGTGTTGACATACTAGTCATGGATATATCTTTATGAATGATACTAACCATGGTCATGAATGTGAATACTGTCATGGTCATGGTATCGCACAGAATATATAATGCGTGGTTCGTAAGGCATGCGGTTGGAGGAGACTTATGCATGGTCATGGTCAATACAGGGCTGTCATGGAGTCAGATGTCCTTTGAGTTGGTATGAATGAAGTCGTAGTTCGATGACGTACTATTACGTAAGGACATGAAGACACTATTGCAAGGCCGTAATCCCCGTGGGGCGGGCTGGTAATCGTAGTCATGTTATTCACGGGGTTGAGTTAATAGAACGTGTTGATGTTGAGTTGTATGCATGGTCATGAATATTCCTTTAGAACAGAGTCAATGGTAATCCTTTATGGAAACACTAATGGTCATGGTTATCACTGATTGACGTACTGGCTGCATGGAACTAAATGGATATCCTTTGAGGACGATACTAATTTTAAATGGTTATCTTTGGGAATGGCATGCTATCTGGTCATGAATAGCGCTTTGGGGAGTTGGTACTAATGCGTGAGTCATGGATGTCGCTTTGATGTTAATCGCTAATGCGTAGTCATGCTTTGGAGTTTGTACTGATAAATGATGTCAGTACTTGTAAGTTTGACGCGGTCTGACGAATTGCCCCAATGTGGTCATGTCCTTTGAGGCCAGCATGCTATGCGTGGTCATGGTCTTCACGAGATTTGAATGCCCCAATGCATGGTCATCAGTCCCTTTATATCCGTGATTATGGATATCCTTTAAGGTTGATACTAATGCGCTGAATAATGGATATCTGAAGTTGAAGCGTCTTAACTTCGTGAACATGGATATCCTTTAGAATTGGCGTACTGTGAGTCATGGTGTCAGGGTCGGAAATAAATGATTGTCGCACAGGAACCCGACGTATGAATGTTAATAACGAAATTGACGTACAATGCGGGGACGTAATTATCCCAATGAGTTGGTCATGGTTATGGTTATCACGGGTGGCGTACTAATAGGATTATCCCTTGGACTGATACTACCACTGAAGACGGCGATAACATGCATGGTCATCGGATATCCTTTAGGGTGGCATGCTGTGAGTCATGGATATCCTTTGAGGCACAATTTTGATACGTAGTTGTGGGAATGCTGTCATGATCATCGGACATCGCTTAGCGAGTATTAATGCGTAGTCATGGATATCTTTGGAGCATCTGAGTTAACTCCTTTATGAATAAGTCATGTACTTGGGTGCGCTTCATGGGACTCGGAAAGTACTGTGAGGAGTTGACTATTACCGGGGCATGGTATAAAGCCAGAGGTTGGTGTCATGGTGTAGTCTTCTTTTGAGGTTGGAGTTACGTGGTTTGATAGTCCACGCTGGGGACTATCGGCAGCGGTCATCGGATATTCACGGGGTAAGGAGTACTGTGCATGGTCAATGATATCCTTTGAACCAGAGTACTGATGAATGTCGGTAACCTGCTGCATGATTCATGGTAGAGGTTGGCATACTGTTAAACAGATAACGCTACTAGTGCATGATCATGGATATCCCTTTTGGGGTTGGGCTACTATGCATGAAGTCATGGTTATCCCTTTGTTGGCATAGACTATCCCTTTGGAGTTTAGTGTCATGTCATGAATGTACACAGGTGTACTTATGCATGGTCGAGAGATGTCCCCTTGAGACTGACGTACTAACTGCGTGGTCATCGCTTTGGTATGTTGAGTATGCGTGATTAAATGGATAGCCCTGAGGGGCGTACTAATATGAGAGTCATGGATATCCTTTTAAGTTGAATACTAACATGAGTATCCCCTTTGACGTACTTATCATGAACATGGATGAAGTCTACTAGACCCGGCATTTAGACGGCCACAACCTGCATGGTCATCGAATATCACACAGGGGTTGAAATGGTAATGCATGAGTCATGTTTAGCGTATCCGTGGTTCTGTGAGGGTATTTGCCGAGACGAACAGGTGAGTATGCATGAGAACATGAATCCTTTAGGCGGTATGCGTGGTTTAATGGATATTTGGGGCCGGTACTATGCATGAGGAGATATCCCCTTTGGTGGCGATAACTGCATGATCGCTTTGAGGGCGGAGTACTGTCATGGTGTCGAGATATCGCACGGGTGAAGCTGGTAATGCATGATCATGGATATCCTTTTAGGCTGACATGCTGACTGCATGGAGACATGGTGGAAGAATGACATACTATGCGAGTTATGGTATCAATCTGGCAGGTGGTAATGCATGAGTCATGAATATCGCACGGTTGAGTAAAGCTCATGGTCATGCCCTTTGTGTTGGAGTTGTACGTGGAGATAAATGGTCCCTTTGAAGATGACACCTGGCTGCATGATGTGAATCGCGGGCTGAACACTGATATGAGTGCATGAATTTCCTTTTAGAGGCCGGGAGTACTGGCGTGGTCATGGTTAATCGCACGGAGTTGAAGCTGACCAATGCATGGTCGTGTCGCAAGGAATGACGTTGCTATGCGCCAGTCTTGGACAATTGACATACTGATTAAGCGGATATGTCGGTATACTAATGCGTAAGGTTTGTGCGACGGCAATTTGAGGACGGTACGTAGGGCGATAAATGGATGTCGCTGTCCGGACTACGGCTCCGTGGTCATGGACGCTCGCTTTGCGGCTGCTGATCATATTTTAGGAATTTAGTCTTATGCAGTATGATTCAATCGCTTCCAGGAGTTGAGTACTATGAGGACATGAATATTCACAATATTGACATCTGAGTCATATTGGGAATGGCGTCATGATATGTTTAGGTTTGGAATTTTAATGCATGGTCATGAATATCCTTTTAAGTGAATGACTCTTAATGTGGTGCCACCGTGAAGTGACAGCTTCGTGAACGATAGTTCTTCCACGGGAGGCCGGAGACTAACGGTCGTCCTTTCCAGAGCTTTTGAAATTTGAATGCTAATGAACTTAGATGAATATCCGGCAGGAACGATACTAGCTAAATGGGACATGGCACAACCGGGGAACTGACTACTGTGCGAGACGTATTCCCATTAGGGCGGGTACATGAACGTGTCCTTTAATGTTGAGTGTAATATGGTCATGAATATTCCTTTGAGGCCAGGCTACTTATTGCATGATCATGAATATCCCAGGAGCAAATGCAATAAAGTCATGGATATCCTTTAGAGATGGCGTACTAACATGGTTATCCTTTGGTACTATTCATGGATATCTTTGGGGATAATACGAATCGTGAATATCCTTTGAGTTGAATGCACAATACTGAATCTCGCTGAAATGTTGACTGTCATGGTCCTTTGCTGAGTACTATGCGTAGTCATGGTGGAAATGACCAATGATCATGGATATAATGAGGTTGGTACTATCGAATGGTCGTGGATATCGGCGTGCTTGTCCGTGAGTTTATGGTACTGCAGGAATTGTACGAGGACATCCCCGTGGGGCGGTATGCGTGAGTCATGTTATTCAACTTTTGAGATTTGAGGACTACAACTACGCGGACGTGGTGTATCACTTTGGTGTTGGGTAATGCGTAGTCTCCTTTTGGGGCGGGAGTACTATTGCGTGGTCATGTTTGAAGCCAGGTATTTATGCATGATTAATGGATATCCTTTAGGATTGACTGCTAACGCATGGAGCCATGAATATCGCGGGGACGACTGGTTTCGTGGATATCTTTGTGTCACTGATGCGTGATAAATGGTTGTCCTTTGGGCGGAGTACTTATTAGGTTATGGATATCCTTTGATGTTGACGCTAATATAATGTCCTTTGGTTTGGTACTGATGCATGGTCATGGATATCGCACGAGGGTGAAGTACTTGGCATGGTCGAGGGCTCCTTTGGGGTTTGACGTCTATGCATGGTCGTAGTTAATGTCGTTGAATACTTTTAATGCGCGGTCGGACTGGGGTTAATATGATCTGTCATTGATTAATGCATGGGGAATATCCTTTAGAGACTGACATACTATGCATGAAGTTATCGGATAATACGGTAATGGTCGTGGATCTTCGGGGCGATATGCTAATGCATTGAATGGCTGACGCGTATGCGTAATTAAATGAATAACATCACTTTGAAGTTGGATAGCTCCTTTGGTGACGTACGTGGTTATTGATGTTGATTGATATCACGAGGACATGTCTAGCGAATATATATGCATGGTTTATGGTATCCTTTGAGCCAATCTGAATTCAATGAATAACTCCTTTAAGGTGGTATGCATGATCATGGTGCTTTGAGGAACGGCGACAACTCATGAACATGAATAACTCCTTTAGGGTGAATGCAACTCATGAGGTCATCGGATATCGGGCCAGGCTGGTAATGCATGAGTCATGAATATCACTTTGAAGACGACATACTTTGATTTCATGAATGTTCGCAGCAAGGGGTGGCTACTATCTGAGGTTATGAATAAGAACGAATACTAATGCGTAGTCGTGGATATCGGTTAACGAGTCATCTTTGATGTTGGTTAACAAAGAGTCATCGAAGACTGACATACTAATGCATGAATATGGATGATACGTAATCATAGTTCACTTTGAAGTAAGTATAATGCAGGAGTTGAAATATTAATGCGGAGTCGCCAGAGGAACCCGGCATACCAAGTCTTGGATATCCCCGCACAGGCATGTCATGGTTATAATTTTTGAAATGACGTATACGAGGACGTAATGGTGGTACTGTGCATGATCATGGTTTGGGAGTTGAATGCATCGTAGATTAAATGACACAGTGTTGAGTTAATGCATGGTCATGTTATCGAGACGGCGCTGCTAATGCATGAGTCATCGGGCCCGAAATTTGAACACTAATGCGTAGTCATATCCCCTTTGGTGAACATGAATAACTCCTTTAGTGGCATCATGGTTTATCTTTGAGATAATGGTCATGGTCATTTGGGTTTGAACATGGCGTGGTCTGGACGGAATTAACTGCTAATGCATGGTGGAGCGTACAATGCGTGAGGACGATCCTTTGAGGACGGAGAGGACTAATGGATAATGTCATGGTCATGGTCCTTTGAGGTGAGTAATAAGTCATGGATGACTGCAATAAGCACTGTGAATTGACTACTAACATGAATATCCCATTTGAATGTGTCTGAGTCATAGACGAGTTGAGTATACATGAACGATGATTCATCCGCGTCGGAGATAGCAATATGGTCATGAATATTCCTTTGAAATGAGGCTATTGCATGAGTCATGAATATCGCAGAGATGGAAACTAACTCGTAGTCACGATATACTGGCATGTTCATGGTGCCAGAGGTTGGCCTAATGGATATATCTTGGGGATAACTGGTATGTCATCGTTTGAGGTTGAGTACTGGCAAGATGTCGCTTTGTCGTTGACATCACTATGCATGGAGTCATATCCTTTGGAACTGTACTTTGATATATCCTTTTGGGAATGAAACTGCCATATGATCGAGACTCTTCCTTTGGTTGGCGTCTGCATGGAATGGATATGCTTTTAGCCTGTTGAATACTATTCATGGTCATCGAATATCGAATTATCATGATCTTTGGGAATTTGAGTCACTTTAATGCATGGTCATGTAAAGTTTGGCATGCATGGTTATAGTCTTTGGAACCTAAATGATATCAATTCCTCGCAGGAGTTGAAGTAATGATAATGGTCATAATTTCCTTTAAGTGATGATCATTAATAATCCTTTAGGAATTTGGCGATACTCTCTGAGGACATCCTTTGGGGCGGAGACAGTCCTGAGGTTGTTTAATGCGTAGTCATGAATCCCTTTGAGGTTGGCACAATAATGCGTATGGATATCACTTTATGCATGGTGTGGTGTCCTTTAGAATGGGCTACTAATACGGGACAATGTTTAGAAGTGACATACTAATGCGTGGTGCATGGATATCCTTGGGGTGTTGAACTCGTGGTCATGAATGTGCTTTAGGGCTGGCATACTAATGCATGATCATAGTCCCTTTTAGGGTGAATATGCATGTCATGAATAGCCCTTTGAGGAATGACTGCATGGTGCATATTACTATTACTGCGAGGGGTTATCGAATATCCCCGACCAGGGAATTTGGAACAATTCCTTCATGAGTGGATATCCCCGGGCCGGTACTGGCTGCATGGTCCTTTGCTAATGCATGGTCATGGATCCCTTTAGTGTTGAACACTAATGCATGGTATCGGAACTATGCATGGTTTATCGGATATCCCTTTCCAGGGCCGGCATCATGGTCATCGGGTTGAGTACTATGCATGGTCGTTAGCTCCTTTAGCGCTATGATGGTGATTGGATATGGGTTTGGAATCACTAACTCATGGTCATGAATATCACAGGGTTAAATTGTAGCTCATGAGTCATGAATATGACGCAGGGCAAATAATGTCATGAATATCGGGTGAACACTGAGGACTTCAATTCTTCCTTTGGGCCGAATTACTATGCATGATCATGAATATCCACTTTAGAATTGTATGCTGCTCATGAGTCATGAATATCCTTTGGAACTGATACGAAGCTCATAACAATGGACGTAATGTCCCCAGAGGTGACATGCCTTCATGAAGCAACCATCAATGGCA
>NW_025766715.1:0-23929 GCF_003918875.1 Haliotis rubra
ATGCCCTAGACAACCTCCCATCTGTACCTCCAGACACTGGTTATAGAGCCTTACAGCAGTCATTCAGATGCCTAGACAACCTCCATGTGTACCTCCAGACACTGGTTATAGAGCCTTACAGCAGTCATTCAGATGCCTAGACAACTCCCCATGTGTACCTCCAGACACTGGTTATAGAGCCTTACAGCAGTCATTCAGATGCCTAGACAACTCCCATGTGTACCTCCAGACACTGGTTATAGAGCCTTACAGCAGTCATTCAGATGCCTAGGACAACCTCCCATCTGTACCTCCAGACACTGGTTATAGAGCCTTACAGCAGTCATTCAGATCCCTAGACAACATCCTCCCATCTGTACCTCCAAACACTGGTTATAGAGCCTTACAGCAGTCATTCAGATGCCTAGACAACCTCCAATGTGTACCTCCAGACACTGGTTATAGAGCCTTACAGCAGTCATTCAGATGCCTAGACAACCTCCCATCTGTACCTCCAGACACTGGTTATAGAGCCTTACAGCAGTCATTCAGATGCCTAGACAACCTCCCATCTGTACCTCCAGACACTGGTTATAGAGCCTTACAGCAGTCATTCAGATGCCTAGACAACCTCCCATCTGTACCTCCAGACACTGGTTATAGAGCCTTACAGCAGTCATTCAGATGCCTAGACAACCTCCCATCTGTACCTCCAGACACTGGTTATAGAGCCTTACAGTAGTCATTCAGATCCCTTGACAACCCCCCATCTGTACCTCCAGACACTGGTTATAGAGCCTTACAGCAGTCATTCAGATCCCCTAGACAACCTCCCATGTGTACCTCCAGACACTGGTTATAGAGCCTTACAGCAGTCATTCAGATGCCTAGACAACCTCCCATCTGTACCTCCAGACACTGGTTATAGAGCCTTTACAGCAGTCATTCAGATGCCTAGACAACCTCCCATGTGTACCTCCAGACACTGGTTATAGAGCCTTACAGCAGTCATTCAGATGCCTAGACAACCTCCCATGTGTACCTCCAGACACTGGTTATAGAGCCTTACAGCAGTCATTCAGATCCCTTGACAAGCCCCCATCTGTACCTCCAGACACTGGTTATAGAGCCTTACAGCAGTCATTCAGATGCCTAGACAACCTCCCATCTGTACCTCCAAACACTGGTTATAGAGCCTTACAGCAGTCATTCAGATCCCTTGACAACCTCCCATCTGTACCTCCAAACACTGGTTATAGAGCCTTACAGTAGTCATTCAGATCCCTTGACAACCCCCCATCTGTACCTCCAAACACTGGTTATAGAGCCTTACAGCAGTCATTCAGATGCCTAGACAAACTCCCATCTGTACCTCCAGACACTGGTTATAGAGCCTTACAGCAGTCATTCAGATGCCTAGACAACCTCCAATGTGTACCTCCAGACACTGGTTATAGAGCCTTACAGCAGTCATTCAGATCCCTAGACAACCTCACATCTGTACCTCCAGACACTGGTTATAGAGCCTTACAGCAGTCATTCAGATCCCTTGACAACCTCCCATGTGTACCTCCAGACACTGCTTATAGAGCCTTACAGCAGTCATTCAGATCCCTAGACAACCTCCAATGTGTACCTCCAGACACTGGTTATAGAGCCTTACAGCAGTCATTCAGATGCCTAGACAACCTCCCATGTGTACCTACAGACACTGGTTATAGAGCCTTACAGCAGTCATTCAGATGCCTAGACAACCTCCCATGTGTACCTCCAGACACTGGTTATAGAGCCTTACAGCAGTCATTCAGATGCCTAGACAACCTCCCATGTGTACCTCCAGACACTGGTTATAGAGCCTTACAGCAGTCATTCAGATGCCTAGACAACCTCCAATGTGTACCTCCAGACACTGGTTATAGAGCCTTACAGCAGTCATTCAGATCCCTTGACAACCCCCCATCTGTACCTCCAAACACTGGTTATAGAGCCTTACAGTAGTCATTCAGATCCCTTGACAACCCCCCATCTGTTCCTCCAGACACTGGTTATAGAGCCTTACAGCAGTCATTCAGATCCCTAGACAACCTCCCATCTGTACCTCCAGACACTGGTTATAGAGCCTTACAGCAGTCATTCAGATGCCTAGACAACCTCCCATCTGTACCTCCAGACACTGGTTATAGAGCCTTACAGCAGTCATTCAGATCCCTAGACAACCTCCCATCTGTACCTCCAGACACTGGTTATAGAGCCTTACAGCAGTCATTCAGATGCCTAGACAACCTCCCATGTGTACCTCCAGACACTGGTTATAGAGCCTTACAGCAGTCATTCAGATGCCTAGACAACCTCCCATCTGTACCTCCAGACACTGGTTATAGAGCCTTACAGCAGTCATTCAGATGCCTAGACAACCTCCCATCTGTACCTCCAGACACTGGTTATAGAGCCTTACAGCAGTCATTCAGATGCCTAGACAACCTCCCATCTGTACCTCCAGACACTGGAGCCTTACAGCAGTCAGTCATTCAGATGCCTAGACAACCTCCCATCTGTACCTCCAGACACTGGTTATAGAGCCTTACAGCAGTCATTCAGATGCCTAGACAACCTCCCATCTGTACCTCCAGACACTGGTTATAGAGCCTTACAGCAGTCATTCAGATGCCTAGACAACCTCCAATGTGTATCTCCAGACACTGGTTATAGAGCCTTACAGCAGTCATTCAGATGCCTAGACAACCTCCCATCTGTACCTCCAGACACTGGTTATAGAGCCTTACAGCAGTCATTCAGATGCCTTGACAACCCCCCATCTGTACCTCCAGACACTGGTTATAGAGCCTTACAGCAGTCATTCAGATCCCTAGACAACCTCCAATGTGTACTTCCAGACACTGGTTATAGAGCCTTACAGCAGTCATTCAGATCCCTTGAAAACCTCCCATCTGTACCTCCAAACACTGGTTATAGAGCCTTACAGCAGTCATTCAGATGCCTAGACAACCTCCAATGTGTACCTCCAGACACTGGTTATAGAGCCTTACAGCAGTCATTCAGATGCCTAGACAACCTCCCATCTGTACCTCCAGACACTGGTTATAGAGCCTTACAGCAGTCATTCAGATCCCTTGACAACCTCCCATCTGTACCTCCAGACACTGGTTATAGAGCCTTACAGCAGTCATTCAGATGCCTAGACAACCTCCCATCTGTACCTCCAGACACTGGTTATAGAGCCTTACAGCAGTCATTCAGATGCCTAGACAACCTCCAATGTGTATCTCCAGACACTGGTTATAGAGCCTTACAGTAGTCATTCAGGTCCCTTGACAACCCCCCATCTGTACCTCCAGACACTGGTTATAGAGCCTTACAGCAGTCATTCAGATCCCTAGACAACCTCCAATGTGTACTTCCAGACACTGGTTATAGAGCCTTACAGCAGTCATTCAGATCCCTTGAAAACCTCCCATCTGTACCTCCAAACACTGGTTATAGAGCCTTACAGCAGTCATTCAGATGCCTAGACAACCTCCAATGTGTACCTCCAGACGCTGGTTATAGAGCCTTACAGCAGTCATTCAGATGCCTAGACAACCTCCCATGTGTACCTCCAGACACTGGTTATAGAGCCTTACAGCAGTCATTCAGATCCCTTGACAAGCCCCCATCTGTACCTCCAGACACTGGTTATAGAGCCTTACAGCAGTCATTCAGATGCCTAGACAACCTCCCATCTGTACCTCCAAACACTGGTTATAGAGCCTTACAGCAGTCATTCAGATCCCTTGACAACCTCCCATCTGTACCTCCAAACACTGGTTATAGAGCCTTACAGTAGTCATTCAGATCCCTTGACAACCCCCCATCTGTACCTCCAAACACTGGTTATAGAGCCTTACAGCAGTCATTCAGATGCCTAGACAAACTCCCATCTGTACCTCCAGACACTGGTTATAGAGCCTTACAGCAGTCATTCAGATGCCTAGACAACCTCCAATGTGTACCTCCAGACACTGGTTATAGAGCCTTACAGCAGTCATTCAGATCCCTAGACAACCTCACATCTGTACCTCCAGACACTGGTTATAGAGCCTTACAGCAGTCATTCAGATCCCTTGACAACCTCCCATGTGTACCTCCAGACACTGCTTATAGAGCCTTACAGCAGTCATTCAGATCCCTAGACAACCTCCAATGTGTACCTCCAGACACTGGTTATAGAGCCTTACAGCAGTCATTCAGATGCCTAGACAACCTCCCATGTGTACCTACAGACACTGGTTATAGAGCCTTACAGCAGTCATTCAGATGCCTAGACAACCTCCCATGTGTACCTCCAGACACTGGTTATAGAGCCTTACAGCAGTCATTCAGATGCCTAGACAACCTCCCATGTGTACCTCCAGACACTGGTTATAGAGCCTTACAGCAGTCATTCAGATCCCTAGACAACCTCCAATGTGTACCTCCAGACACTGGTTATAGAGCCTTACAGCAGTCATTCAGATCCCTTGACAACCCCCCATCTGTACCTCCAAACACTGGTTATAGAGCCTTACAGTAGTCATTCAGATCCCTTGACAACCCCCCATCTGTTCCTCCAGACACTGGTTATAGAGCCTTACAGCAGTCATTCAGATCCCTAGACAACCTCCCATCTGTACCTCCAGACACTGGTTATAGAGCCTTACAGTAGTCATTCAGATGCCTAGACAACCTCCCATCTGTACTTCCAGACACTGGTTATAGAGCCTTACAGCAGTCATTCAGATCCCTAGACAACCTCCCATCTGTACTTCCAGACACTGGTTATAAAGCTTTACAGCAGTCATTCAGATGCCTAGACAACCTCCCATGTGTACCTCCAGACACTGGTTATAGAGCCTTACAGCAGTCATTCAGATGCCTAGACAACCTCCCATGTGTACCTCCAGACACTGGTTATAGAGCCTTACAGCAGTCATTCAGATGCCTAGACAACCTCCCATGTGTACCTCCAGACACTGGTTATAGAGCCTTACAGCAGTCATTCAGATGCCTAGACAACCTCCCATGTGTACCTCCAGACACTGGTTATAGAGCCTTACAGCAGTCATTCAGATGCCTAGACAACCTCCCATCTGTACCTCCAGACACTGGTTATAGAGCCTTACAGCAGTCATTCAGATGCCTAGACAACCTCCCATGTGTACCTCCAGACACTGGTTATAGAGCCTTACAGCAGTCATTCAGATGCCTAGACAACCTCCCATCTGTACCTCCAGACACTGGTTATAGAGCCTTACAGCAGTCATTCAGATGCCTAGACAACCTCCCATGTGTACCTCCAGACACTGGTTATAGAGCCTTACAGCAGTCATTCAGATGCCTAGACAACCTCCCATCTGTACCTCCAGACACTGGTTATAGAGCCTTACAGCAGTCATTCAGATGCCTAGACAACCTCCCATCTGTACCTCCAGACACTGGTTATAGAGCCTTACAGCAGTCATTCAGATGCCTAGACAACCTCCCATGTGTACCTCCAGACACTGGTTATAGAGCCTTACAGCAGTCATTCAGATGCCTAGACAACCTCCCATGTGTACCTCCAGACACTGGTTATAGAGCCTTACAGCAGTCATTCAGATGCCTAGACAACCTCCCATGTGTACCTCCAGACACTGGTTATAGAGCCTTACAGCAGTCATTCAGATGCCTAGACAACCTCCCATGTGTACCTCCAGACACTGGTTATAGAGCCTTACAGCAGTCATTCAGATCCCTTGACAAGCCCCCATCTGTACCTCCAGACACTGGTTATAGAGCCTTACAGCAGTCATTCAGATGCCTAGACAACCTCCCATGTGTACCTCCAGACACTGGTTATAGAGCCTTACAGCAGTCATTCAGATCCCTTGACAACCCCCCATCTGTACCTCCAGACACTGGTTATAGAGCCTTACAGTAGTCATTCAGATCCCTAGACAACCCCCATCTGTACCTCCAGACACTGGTTATAGAGCCTTACAGCAGTCATTCAGATGCCTAGACAACCTCCATTGTGTACTTCCAGACACTGGTTATAGAGCCTTACAGCAGTCATTCAGATCCCTTGACAACCTCCCATGTGTACCTCCAGACACTGGTTATAGAGCCTTACAGCAGTCATTCAGATGCCTAGACAACCTCCCATCTGTACCTCCAGACACTGGTTATAGAGCCTTACAGCAGTCATTCAGATGCCTAGACAACCTCCAATGTGTTCCTCCAGACACTGGTTATAGAGCCTTACAGCAGTCATTCAGATGCCTTGACAACCCCCCATCTGTACCTCCAAACACTGGTTATAGAGCCTTACAGTAGTCATTCAGATCCCTTGACAACCCCCCATCTGTACCTCCAGACACTGGTTATAGAGCCTTACAGCAGTCATTCAGATCCCTAGACAACCTCCCATCTGTACCTCCAGACACTGGTTATAGAGCCTTACAGCAGTCATTCAGATGCCTAGACAACCTCCCATCTGTACCTCCAGACACTGGTTATAGAGCCTTACAGCAGTCATTCAGATCCCTAGACAACCTCCCATCTGTACCTCCAGACACTGGTTATAGAGCCTTACAGCAGTCATTCAGATGCCTAGACAACCTCCCATGTGTACCTCCAGACACTGGTTATAGAGCCTTACAGCAGTCATTCAGATGCCTAGACAACCTCCCATGTGTACCTCCAGACACTGGTTATAGAGCCTTACAGCAGTCATTCAGATGCCTAGACAACCTCCCATCTGTACCTCCAGACACTGGTTATAGAGCCTTACAGCAGTCATTCAGATGCCTAGACAACCTCCAATGTGTATCTCCAGACACTGGTTATAGAGCCTTACAGCAGTCATTCAGATCCCGTGACAACCCCCCATCTGTACCTCCAGACACTGGTTATAGAGCCTTACAGCAGTCATTCAGATCCCTTGACAACCCACCATCTGTACCTCCAGACACTGGTTATAGAGCCTTACAGCAGTCATTCAGATCCCGTGACAACCTCCAATGTGTACTTCCAGACACTGGTTATAGAGCCTTACAGCAGTCATTCAGATCCCTTGAAAACCTCCCATCTGTACCTCCAGACACTGGTTATAGAGCCTTACAGCAGTCATTCAGATGCCTAGACAACCTCCCATCTGTACCTCCAGACACTGGTTATAGAGCCTTACAGCAGTCATTCAGATGCCTAGACAACCTCCCATCTGTACCTCCAGACACTGGTTATAGAGCCTTACAGCAGTCATTCAGATCCCTTGACAACCCCCCATCTGTACCTCCAAACACTGGTTATAGAGCCTTACAGTAGTCATTCAGATCCCTTGACAACCCCCCATCTGTACCTCCAGACACTGGTTATAGAGCCTTACAGCAGTCATTCATTCAGATGCCTAGACAACCTCCCATCTGTACCTCCAGACACTGGTTATAGAGCCTTACAGCAGTCATTCAGATGCCTAGACAACCTCCCATCTGTACCTCCAGACACTGGTTATAGAGCCTTACAGCAGTCATTCAGATCCCTAGACAACCTCCCATCTGTACCTCCAGACACTGGTTATAGAGCCTACAGCAGTCATTCAGATGCCTAGACAAACTCTCCATCTGTACCTCCAGACACTGGTTATAGAGCCTTACAGCAGTCATTCAGATGCCTAGACAACCTCCAATCTGTACCTCCAGACACTGGTTATAGAGCCTTACAGCAGTCATTCAGATCCCTAGACAACCTCCCATCTGTACCTCCAGACACTGGTTATAGAGCCTTACAGCAGTCATTCAGATGCCTAGACAACCTCCCATGTGTACCTCCAGACACTGGTTATAGAGCCTTACAGCAGTCATTCAGATGCCTAGACAACCTCCCATGTGTACCTCCAGACACTGGTTATAGAGCCTTACAGCAGTCATTCAGATCCCTAGACAACCTCCCATCTGTACCTCCAGACACTGGTTATAGAGCCTTACAGCAGTCATTCAGATCCCTAGACAACCTCCCATCTGTACCTCCAGACACTGGTTATAGAGCCTTACAGCAGTCATTCAGATGCCTAGACAACCTCCCATGTGTACCTCCAGACACTGGTTATAGAGCCTTACAGCAGTCATTCAGATGCCTAGACAACCTCCCATGTGTACCTCCAGACACTGGTTATAGAGCCTTACAGCAGTCATTCAGATGCCTAGACAACCTCCCATCTGTACCTCCAGACACTGGTTATAGAGCCTTACAGCAGTCATTCAGATGCCTAGACAACCTCCCATGTGTACCTCCAGACACTGGTTATAGAGCCTTACAGCAGTCATTCAGATGCCTAGACAACCTCCCATGTGTACCTCCAGACACTGGTTATAGAGCCTTACAGCAGTCATTCAGATCCCTAGACAACCTCCCATCTGTACCTCCAGACACTGGTTATAGAGCCTTACAGCAGTCATTCAGATGCCTAGACAACCTCCCATGTGTACCTCCAGACACTGGTTATAGAGCCTTACAGCAGTCATTCAGATGCCTAGACAACCTCCCATGTGTACCTCCAGACACTGGTTATAGAGCCTTACAGCAGTCATTCAGATGCCTAGACAACCTCCCATCTGTACCTCCAGACACTGGTTATAGAGCCTTACAGCAGTCATTCAGATGCCTAGACAACCTCCCATCTGTACCTCCAGACACTGGTTATAGAGCCTTACAGCAGTCATTCAGATGCCTAGACAACCTCCCATGTGTACCTCCAGACACTGGTTATAGAGCCTTACAGCAGTCATTCAGATGCCTAGACAACCTCCCATGTGTACCTCCAGACACTGGTTATAGAGCCTTACAGCAGTCATTCAGATGCCTAGACAACCTCCCATGTGTACCTCCAGACACTGGTTATAGAGCCTTACAGCAGTCATTCAGATGCCTAGACAACCTCCCATCTGTACCTCCAGACACTGGTTATAGAGCCTTACAGCAGTCATTCAGATGCCTAGACAACCTCCCATCTGTACCTCCAGACACTGGTTATAGAGCCTTACAGCAGTCATTCAGATGCCTAGACAACCTCCCATCTGTACCTCCAGACACTGGTTATAGAGCCTTACAGCAGTCATTCAGATCCCTTGACAACCTCCCATCTGTACCTCCAGACACTGGTTATAGAGCCTTACAGCAGTCATTCAGATGCCTAGACAACCTCCCATCTGTACCTCCAGACACTGGTTATAGAGCCTTACAGCAGTCATTCAGATGCCTAGACAACCTCCCATGTGTACCTCCAGACACTGGTTATAGAGCCTTACAGCAGTCATTCAGATGCCTAGACAACCTCCCATCTGTACCTCCAGACACTGGTTATAGAGCCTTACAGCAGTCATTCAGATGCCTAGACAACCTCCCATCTGTACCTCCAGACACTGGTTATAGAGCCTTACAGCAGTCATTCAGATGCCTAGACAACCTCCCATCTGTACCTCCAGACACTGGTTATAGAGCCTTACAGCAGTCATTCAGATGCCTAGACAACCTCCCATGTGTACCTCCAGACACTGGTTATAGAGCCTTACAGCAGTCATTCAGATCCCTAGACAACCTCCCATCTGTACCTCCAGACACTGGTTATAGAGCCTTACAGCAGTCATTCAGATGCCTAGGACAACCTCCCATCTGTACCTCCAGACACTGGTTATAGAGCCTTACAGCAGTCATTCAGATGCCTAGACAACCTCCCATCTGTACCTCCAGACACTGGTTATAGAGCCTTACAGCAGTCATTCAGATGCCTAGACAACCTCCCATGTGTACCTCCAGACACTGGTTATAGAGCCTTTACAGCAGTCATTCAGATGCCTAGACAACCTCCCATCTGTACCTCCAGACACTGGTTATAGAGCCTTACAGCAGTCATTCAGATGCCTAGACAACCTCCCATCTGTACCTCCAGACACTGGTTATAGAGCCTTACAGCAGTCATTCAGATGCCTAGACAACCTCCCATGTGTACCTCCAGACACTGGTTATAGAGCTATTACAGCAGTCATTCAGATGCCTAGACAACCTCCCATCTGTACCTCCAAACACTGGTTATAGAGCCTTACAGCAGTCATTCAGATCCCTTGACAACCCCCATCTGTACCTCCAGACACTGGTTATAGAGCCTTACAGCAGTCATTCAGATCCTATGACAACCTCCCATCTGTACCTCCAGACACTGGTTATAGAGCCTTACAGCAGTCATTCAGATGCCTGGACAACCTCCCATGTGTACCTCCAGACACTGGTTATAGAGCCTTACAGCATTTCGGATGCCTGGAACAGATGCCTAGACAACAGTCTCCCATGCCTAGACAACCTCCAATGATGTACCTCTAGTACAGGGCTTATTTAAAAACTCTATAACAGAACCTTCTGAGATCTGAGCTTGGCAAAAATATAACTGATGGTACATGAGGTAAACACAAACTCTATAACAATGTTTCAGGCTGAGCTCTTCTTGGATCTAATAACAAACTCTATAACTCCAATAAACATTGAAGGAATTGTCTAGACATCTGAGCAACAAACTCTTCAGTGTCTGAAGTGGGAAGGCCAAACGAGCGAACTGCTGTAAACTCTATAACGATAAGGAAAATGAGCTGAACTGACTGCTGGCTGGCTTTCCTGCTTTCCAGTGGAAGGCTACACATGGAGGAGCTAACCAAACATCTGAACTGACTGTATTTCCAGAGTCTTGGCACAATGGAAGATCACAAGATCTCTGAACTGTGAGTGATGGAAGGCCACGGAGGTGTCTGAAGCATCTGAGCCGACGCTGGCAAACTCTATAACTTTCCCGGTGTCAGGCTTAGTAGTGTCGAAGAAATCTGAGCTGGCTGCTGTAAGCCTGTGTTTAATTTTTACGATTCAGGCATCTGAGCTGACTCATAACCGGTGATGGTATCTCAAACATCTGAGCTGACTGCTGTCAAACTGTAACCGGTGATATGGCAGATGAGGAAGGTGGCTGTGGGCTCCTGCTCAGGTGATAGCGGAAGGCCACATGGTGGGATCTGGGCAAACTTAACAGCAAACTGGCGTGGTATCTGAAACCATTTGCTGAAACATAGCGGTGAAGCTGATGGGGAGGACCGTCCGGCATCTGGTGTTCATCAGCTTCCGGGGATGGTGAAATGGTGTCGAGATACCGGCACCGACACAACATGCTCTGCCAGCACCGGTGATAACGGAAGGCTGCATGAGGGCGCTCTGGTGTTTCTTTGTAGGCTGTAACGGTATTCTGGGCCACGGCGGGAAGGACTGTCTGGGCTCGAGCTGTTTGCTGTAAACTCTACAGCGATGAGTACGTCGGGACGGCTCGGAAACATCTGGTGACTTTGCTGTGGGCTTTCCGGTGATGAAATTTTTTGAATGGGGCATCTGTAGGCAACGGAGGTACGTAGTCTGTCTGGCTGCTGTAAAGGCATAGCCAGTGATGAGGCATCGGAAGGTTATCTGCTGGCAGGCTCATAACCGGTGTCTGAGGTGTCTTAGGCATCTGGTGCTGTAACGCCTTAACTCCAGTGTCGTTGGTATCTGAATGACAGCCGATGATACTCGGAAGGTACATTGAGCTGTCTGGCATCGACTGACTGCTTTGTAAAACTCACCAGGCCAGCTCTGGGCATCTGAGCTGACTGCTGTAAAATATAACAGTGATGCTGAATCTGAGCGACACTGGCTGCTCTGGAGAAACCACATGGTAGGCATCAATGACTGCTCTGTGGAAGGCTATGAGAGCGACTGCTGGCGAAATTCTGGCTCCGGTGATGTAATTTTGAATGAAATTTGTCTGGTGAACGCAATATGGAAGGTACGACGAGCTGTCGGCTGCATCTGGGCAAAACTCTGTAACTTCCCGGCTGTCTGGAAGATGGATGTTATTCAGGCTGAGCGACTGCTGTAGACTTCTGCCGGTGTCTGGAAACCACGAACGGGGAAGATTTTATAGGCATCTGGTGACTGCTGTATAACCGGTATTCTCGAAAATGTCTTGGTCTGTTTCTTTGTGCTCTATAACTCCAGTGTCTGGAAGTGGAAGTGAGTTGTCAGGCATCTGAGCGACTTTGCTGGCAAACTCGCAACTTTCGGTGATGGTGATTGTCTAGGCTGAAATGACTGCTGTGGCTCTGGCTTCGATGTCTGGAGCCACGGAGAGATGCAAAACTCTGAAGGCCCGGAATGAGAGGTTATCTGACATCTGAGCTGAACTGCTGTTAACTCCTCTTTCCCGATATGGTACACGTAATTCTGAAACGGTGAACTGCTGTAAATCTATAGCTGGTGTCTCGGGGCAAATGGGGATCTCAAAGTCTGAATATTTCTTTGTAAAACTCTATAACTTCAGTGATGCTGGAAATACAGATGGTGTCTGGGCATCTGTTGCTGTAAACTCTGTTCGAGTAATATAGTGAATGACTGCTGTAAACTCTGTGATATAATTTGAATGAAGTTGTCGAGAGATCTGGTGACTTCACTGTATAACCGATCGTTTCAGTACGAATGAAATTCAAAGGATCTGTTGCTGTAGGCCAGTTGTCTGAAACGTCTGAGCCAGCCAGGCTGCGTGATAATGAACTGCCGGTGATGTAATTTTGAATGGTTTTCAAAGGATCGGTGACTGCGTAAACCGGTGATATGAATACATTGAAGGAATTTATCACGAGGTCTGAATGACTTGCTCAACAGGCTTTCGGTGATATAATGATGAATAACGGGCTATAACTTCGGTGTCTGGAAGGCCACGGGGAGTTGTCACGAATCTGAGCTCGACTGCTGTAACTCTGCTCAATGAAGATACATTGAAGGTTGTCTGAGCATCTGGTGACTGCTGGCAAACTTTCGTGATATGGTACGATGAAGGAAGGTTGTCTGAATCTGGGCGTTCTTTCAGCCAAACTTTCTATACCAATGGAAAGGCTGCATGGGAACTAAACATCGGAATGACTGCTGTGAAACTCTGTGGTGTCTCGGAGTACATCGGGAAGATTGTCTAAATCTGAACGACACTTTGTAAAAGGCATGCTCCTGGAAGTGAACAAATTGTGGACTCTGAAATGACTGTAGATGCTGGAGGCTCGAATTGTCTGGGCGTGACTGCTGTATAACAAGGTACGAATGAACTGTCTGGAGGATGCCAGTGTGAAATACTGCCAACCGGTGATATAGTACGAATGAAGTCAGGATCTGAACTGCTGTCAGCATAACCGTTTCGGTACCCAGATGAATTTGTCGAAAGTTCGACAGCAGGCTGCCAACCGGTGATAGCAATTGAGACTGGCTGGTGCCAGCAGGCATAACCGGTGATGCCGGAAGGTACGTGAGATTTGTCTGAACAGGCGACTGGCGGAACTCATAACGATAACGGAAGGTGGGGATATGCGAGCGACTGCTGTAAAGGCATAACAAATTATGGAAAGTACGGTAATTTGTCTGAGACTCTGAACTGTTGTAGGCTCTGCTGGCGATATGGAGGCTACGAATGGGGGTTGTCGGGGATATTGACTTACAGCAACCTGCCGGTCGCAATTTTGAATGAAGTTGTCGAAATCTGTTTTGCTGTCAGGCTCTGCCGTCTGTTTGATGGAGGTTGTCGACATCTGAGCTGTTGCTGGCGAACTTCTGTAATGGAGAGCTGTCGAGATCTGTGAAACCAGCTGGTATGGAGAGCACGGGAAGATTTCTGGGCTCTGAACTGCTGTAGGCGAATATGGAAGAGTACATCGGAGGACTATCTGAAGACCGAACTGCTGGCGCTAACTACCGGTGATATGAGCTACGCATCGGAGGTTGTCTGGAAACATCGAATTGACTGCTGTGGCAACCGGTGATGAAGTACCCGCACGCTCGAGGAGGATATAGCATCTGACTGACTGCTGTGCTCAACGGAGAACACGAATGGGGAAGATAACGAGCGCACATGGCGTGAATGTTTTGCTGTATGCTTCCTGCTGAATGATGCCGGAAGGCACACGTAAGAGGCTATAGGCTCTGGGCGACACCGCTTAATGAACTCTATAACAAGTGATATGAGTACGAATGAAGGAAGGTTGTCAGGATCTGTGTTTTGCTGTAGGCTCTGCGTCTGGTACAGGGTATCTAGCATCTGACTGTTTTGCTGTACTTAACCGATGCTGGAAGTGAACCTCGTATCTGATGACTGCTAACAATCGCTGAAATTGATATGAAGGTACACGTAAGGAGAATTGTACAGGCATCTGAGCTGTAACAGGCTTCTATAACCGGTGATAACGAACACACGTAATTTGTCTGAAGCGCTCTGGTGCTTTCTTTCTGGAAGGCACGGTATCTGAACATCTGTAAACTCTGCTTCGGTGATGGTACATGAATTTGTCGCTGTTTTGCTGTATGTAATAACAGGCTACGATGAGGTTATTCTGAATCTGGTATTCTTTAACAAAAGAGCACGATGCCTGGTACGAATGAGAATTGTCTAATTGACTGAGCTCTGCTCTTCGTGATGCGGAAATTACGAATGAGAGGGCCTGAATGAACGAAACTCTATAGCCGAGGCGATATAGCGAATGAGAGATTGAATACTGAACTACAACTGGTACTGTTTCAGTGTTCGGAAGTACGAATGGGGACTAATCTATCTGAACGAACTGCTGTAAACTTTCATAACCGGTATTCGCTGGTACGACCGGGTGATATCTTCAGGAAACCATAACCGAACGATGTAATAGTACACGTAGGAAGATTGTCTGAGCATCTGTATTTCCAACTATGAAACTCTGCGCAACTTTCGTGATATGAAGGCACATGAAGGCTATCTGAGCATCTGGTGAAACTGCTGTATTACTAACCGGTGATGTAGCAGGTACGCATGAGTTGTCTGGGCATCTGAGCACAACAACAATACATAACGATATGAGTGGAGACGTCTGAGATCGTGATACATAAACGGTGTCGCGGAAGTACATGAGACATCGAAGTTCTGTTGCTGTAGCTACGCAACCGGTGGTACAGGTATTGATTTCGAGATCTGGTGACTGCTGTCAGGCGGAAGTACGACCCGGAGACTGTCTGGAAACACGAATGACAGCAGCAAACTTATGGTACGATTTGTCTGGGCGCTGTGGGCTCTGCGAATGGGGGTAATCGAAGTGGTGACTTTACTGTAAGGCAACTTTCGGTGTTCGGAGGCCGCGAGTCGAGAGATCTGGTGACTTTGCTGTAAAACTCTGTAACCGGTGCGGAAGGTACATCGGGAAGGTTATTTAGGCGTGACTGCTGTGAAAACGCAACGGTGATATGGAAGTGATGAGGCTGTCGAAGTTCGGTGATATCAAACTCTATAACTTTCCAGTGTCGGTACATCGAAGTTGACATCTGGTGAAACAACAGCGGAACTCTGCTAACCGAGGTCTGGTCTACCGGTATTGCTGTAGTTTTGGAGAACGCAGGCTCGGAAGGTTTCGAAATGAGCGACTGCTGCTCGGTGATACATTGAAGGTTGTCTGAAGACTATGGTGACTGCTGGCGAACTCTATAACGTGTCTGGAAGGCACGATGAGACTGAACGACATGAACTCTATGGCACCGAGGCATCTGAACAACAACCGAAACTCTGCCGGTGTTTGAAGGTACGAAATGAGGGACTGGGCGTATAAGTTGTTTGCTGTGGAAACATGATGCGGAAGGCACAGTAAGGAAGACGACTCGAGAAGTTCTGAACTGCAGCGAAACTCTATAACCGGTATGAAAGGCTGTGAAGATTTATCTGGGCGTCACCGGTATTTCGCAACCGAAACTCGTCTCGGAGTACGTGGAGGTTATCTGGAAATAACGACGACTGCGGGCATACCAGCTACGTGTTTGGAAGTACAGGCGGAAGTTTTCAAAGGATCTGGTGTTTCGCACTCGAACTTATAACAACGGGGCTGTCTGAGGGTCGGGCTGTTTGCGTAAAACTATAACGGAAGGAGTCCGAAAGGATTTCGAACTGTTTGCTGTGGAAGGTACGGTGAGGGGTTATCTGGGCGCTCTGAACCTGAACTGCTGTCGAAATAACTTCCGGTGATGCTGGAACTTGTCATCTGTTTGCTAACTCTATAACTTCATGTTTGGTTTTGAATGGGAAGGTTGTCTGGAAGCGCAGCATGAGCTCTATGGCACGGTGAACACGGAAGGTGGTCGAGATCTGAGTAACAACGAAACTCTGCCAACCGGTGATATTTGCCCGGATAAAACGCTGCTGTAGGCATGTGAAGCCGGAGGTTGTCTGTTTACATCTGGTAACGTAATTTCTTTCGATGATGCTGGGTATTCTGAGATCGAACTGGCATGGGCTCTATAACCGGTGATATGAGTACATGGGAAGGCATCTAAAGCGACTGCTGTATGAAATATGGCACCGGTGATATGGAAATTTTATAATTGTCTCTGGCATGACTTTAACAATACCGGTGATGCTGGAGAAACACGGAATGAAGATTTGTAGAAGTTGTTTTAACAGTAAACTCTTATAACCGTGATGCTGGAAGTACGAATGAGGGGAACGTCGAGGATCTTAACGAACATGAACTCCGCCAACCGATGTAATTTACGTAATTTGTCGTCTGTTTGCTGTATGCTTTCTGCCGGTGATGTGGAGAACATCGGGGGTTGTCTGAACATCTGATGACGCTGTAAACTTTAAGCCGGTGATATGGTACATGGGGAAGGTTTTCGAGGATCTGAACTTGTTTCTCTGTATGAGCTCTATATTGTCTCGAAGGTAATGGAGGTTGTCTATGAACAACTGCTGTAACTCCATAACAATTTACGAATAAGGGGTTGTCGGGGTCTGACGACTACTGTATAGACTTATATTCCGATGCTGTTTACGTGTCACAGGGATACGAAGATAACTCATAACCGAGTGGTCGCAGGTACGTAGTTGTCACAGGCATCGTGACTGTGAACTCTGTAACGTCTGGTACACGTGGAGTTGTCACAAATGCGGTAACAACAACTTTCAACCGGTGGACTGTACGAATGAAATCAAGGGATCTGAGCAGGCTTTCGGTGATATAGGCACATTGAATGGATCTGAAACTTAACGAACATGGCACCGGTGATATGAAGACACGAATGACTTACTGCTCATAATGGAGGCTGCGGAAATGAAGTGCTGAACTCTGCCAACAAATTGATATGGGGCGCATTAATTTCTGGGCGTCTGGTGACTGCTGTGGTCTGCCAATGTGTTTGGTACCGATGAAGTGTATGAACTCTATAACAAGTGTCTGAAGTGAATGGGGAGGTTGAAGGATCATCGACGCACAGCAAAACTTTCTACTGTTTCACTGAAGTTGTCGCGGTCTATTGACTTTGCTGTACTCCGGTGATATGAAGATACGTGGAGTTGTCTGAGCATCTGACGACTGCTGGCTCGTAACTTCGGTCGATATACGAATGGTGGCCTCGAATGACTTTAACAACATAACGTTGATAACGGGCGTACATGGTGTCTGGGCGCGTCTGAACTGACTGCTGTGAAGCTTTCTATAACGATAACGGAGAGTACGTAATTTGTCACAGGCTCTGAACTGCTGTAGGCGCCATGGCGGTGATGCTGGAGGAGTTGTCGATACCGAATGACTTTAACATGCTCTATGGCTTTCGGTGTCTGGAGTGAAGGTTGAACGTCTGAATGACTTTGCTGAAATATAACCGATTGATGCTGGTGAAGATGAATTCTGGCGTATTGACTGTAATGCTCTGGCACCGGTGATGCTGGTACAGATGAATGACTCTCAAGGATCTGAATGACTGCGTAAACTCTGCCAACCGGTGATATGGTACGGGGGTTTGAAGGATTCTGTGTTCTTCGCTAACAACTTCCGGTCTGGAGAACGCGACCGGAGGTATCTGGGCGCCACGTCTGAATGACTGCTGTAAAACCGGTGATGAAAATTTGCGGAATTCTGAACATCTGAATGACACAATAAAACTCGCCAACTTCAGCGTCTGTTTACGACCGCGTTTCATCTCAGGCATCGCTGTTTTCGCTTGAAAACTTTCCTCGCTGTGTTTGTTTTTCGAGGATCGAATGATACAACGGTATGAAATACACATTGAAGGTTGTCTGGATCTGGTGACTTTGCTGTGAAACTCTATAACCGATGATGGAAGGCTTACGAATGAAGGGGGTTATCGGGGAACTGAAGGCTGTCGAACTCATAACGATGATGCTGGAAGACCGCATTGGAGGTTATCTGGCGACTGCTGTCAAACTCTATAACCGGTGTTTTACGGAAGGAGGATCTCACCAGGCGCATCTGGGGCGACTGCTGTAAACTCTACAACCGGTGTCTGGCACGAATGAAGGTTGTCGAAGATACTGAAACGAACTGCTGTAACAATGGTACGAATGGAAGGTTATCTGGGCATGAGCAATGCTGAAGGCATTGAGCGTATTTGCTGTGGGCTTTTCTTCAGTGGAAGGCTGGGCATGAAGTCAGGGATCTGAACTGACTACTGTGAACTCTATGGCACCGAGGAATGATATGGAAATTACGCGGGCTGTGAAACTCTATAACGATGTTCGCAGAGAGGGGTGCCTGAATGAACTTGCTGTGGGCTTTCTGTAACCGGTGATATGAGTGGGGGTTATCTGAGCATCTGAACTGTTTTGCTGTAAACTCTATATTTCCTATGAAGATACGATATCGAACTGACAGCGTTTCGGAGAACACCCGAACAATTTATCTGACGTGCTGTAAACTCTGTAGCAGTGATGGAAAAGGCTGAATCGAGGAAGTTGTGAAGCTCTGTGATATGATACGAATGAGAATTGTCGAGACGAGCTTTAGCAGCAAACTCCCATGGCTTCGTGTTTCGTGCATTGATTTGTCTAGGCATCTGGTATGCAACAGGTGATGCTGGTGTCTGAGAGATGCGAAGACGACTGCTGTGAAACTCTGCCAACCGGTGGTACGCATGAAGGTAACAGGCATCTGAAACGACTGCTGTAAAACCATAACCGGTGATAGTACATCGTGGGCGCATCTGAGCGACTGCTATGCTTTCGACATGAAGAGGCACGGGCTGTTGTCTGAAGGTGACTTTAACAATAACCGTGATACCGGAGAGGAGATTTGTCTGAGCATCTGAGCTGACTTTGCTGTCTTTTGAATTTGTCGAACTTGACGAAAACTCTGCCAACCGGTGATATGAGGCACGAATGAAGATCTGAGCTGACTTTGCTGTACCTTCCGGTATTATGAAGGTACGAATAATTGTCGAGATATTGACTGCTGGCAAAACAACCGGTAGAACATTGAAGGTTGTCTGGGCGCATCTGTATTTTGCTGTGAACTCTGCTAACCGGTGATGCGGAAAGGCTGTCTGGGCATCATGAGTGGGAGAATTTCGGGATCTGACTCTATGGCACCGGTGATATGAAGTACGCAATGAAGGTTGTCTGTTTCTGTAGTATGGCACCGGTGATACTTGGAGGTACGAATAAGGGGTTGTCGAAGTCGCAACCGACTACTGCTGGGCATTTTGAAGGGGGTTGACTCGAAGTTAGTGACTGCTGTAAAACGATGCTGGAGGTACGCGACCAGGCCCGTCTGTCTGAGCTGTAAACTTGGAAAGGTAGTGAAGACGACAAAGAGATACGAACTGCTGTAAAACAACCACGTGATGCCGGAAGATACAGGCTCTGGCTGTTGCTGTAACTTCTGCCGACCGGTGATATGAAGTGCAGGCATCTGAAGGCGCGAACTGCTGTCACTCTATAACAATTGATGCTGGTATGGAGGAGTTGTCGAAGCTGTGAGCTCTATGGCACCGGTGATATGAAGGCCACGTAATTTGTCTGGTCTGACGACTGCTTTAATAACTCTATAACCGGTGATAGTACATCAATTCTCTGGGCATCTGACTGACTTTGCTTAACATACTGGCACCGAGTGATATGATAGAGGACTACTAAGAGATCTGAGCGACTGCTGTAAACTTATGAGCACGGAAGACATCTGGTATCTGGTGACATGAACTCTGCCAACAAATGGAAACACGAAGATGAGGAAGGTTATCTGAAGCATCTATTGTTCGCTGCCAACGGTGATGCCGGAAGGCTATGGAGACTGGGCATCTGGTGACTGCTATGCTTTCATAACCAGTGTCGCGGAAGGCCATCTGGAAACGCTCGACGCTGTGAAACTCCTGTGTTCTGGAAGGCAAGGCTTTAACAAACTCTGCTTCCGAATAGTACGAATGAGGTTGTCGAGGGTCTGGTGACAACAGCAAACTTATACCGGTATGAAATTTCGTGGAGGCCTTTGCTGTAACAACCGGTGCGGAGAACATAATTTGTCTGGAAGCATCGCTTTGCTGTAGGCTCTATAACGTGATAACGGAAACACGCTTAGGTAAAGGATCTGGTGACTGCTGTCAAACTCTATAACAATTGATGTAGTACACGATAATTTGTCTCATTTCTTTATGAAACTCTGCAACCGGTGATATGGTACGAATGAGAGTTGTCGAAGGATGCAATGACACAACCGAAACTGTAACCGAATATGAGCTATAGGAAGGTTTCAGGATAAATGGCTGGGCAACGTGATATGGTACGGAGGTATCTGAAACATCTGAAGAACTGGCAGCAAACTCTATAGTGATGGAAGGTACGGAAATCGGAAGATTTAATGGCAGCTCTGAATGACGCGTAATAAACTCTATAACCGAATTGATATGGAAAGTACACGTTAATTTGTCTGAAGCATCTGCTGTAACTCTGCCTTTCCCGTGATATGAGTACATGGGGAGGTTGTCTGGTATCTGGTTGTTTTGCTGTGAAACTTTATAACGGTGACTGAAGATGGTTATCTGAGGATCTGACGACTGCTGAAACTCTGCCAACCGGTGATATAGTACGGAAATAATCTAGGCATCACAGACGACTGCACAACAAGGCTCTACCAACCGGTGATATGGCAGAGATCTGAACGACTTGCTGGCAAAACCATAACGGTGTCTGGTGGGGAGTTATCGGGACACCGGTGTTTTGGTACGAATGAGGGGTCTGAGCGCTGTGAAACTCCATAACGAACACGTGGAGATTTGACTCTGGGGATCGACCGACAGCGAAAACTCCGCAATATGAGCTGAATGACTTTAACGAAAGGCTCACAAACCGGTGATCTGGTGATTTATCTGAGCATCTGGCGTAAACTCTATAACATATTCATGAACTCTGAAACGCTCGGCGACTTTGCTGTGAACTCTGCCAACAGTATGAAGGCGAAAATTTGACTCTAGAGATCGAATGACTGCAGCAGGCAGTGTCTGGAAGGCACATGAAGAATTTGGCTCGAAGTTGGTATTTTAACAATAGTGTCTCGGGGATCGAGGATCTGGCATTTAACACAACTGGCTCTATAACAGAACGATATGAGCACGACGGAAGGTTCATCTGAAACCGACTGCTGTAATTTAATCTGGAAACGCTCTGAAATGACTGCACCAGCTCTATAACATTTTGATGAAGTCGATGACTTCTATGTTGTTTGAATGAAGTTGTCGAGATCTGACCGACAACGAAATACTGCTTCCGGTGACGCAGGCTCGGGAAGGTATCTGGGCATCTGGTACCAACCGTGATACCAGAGGCCACGATGAAGTGGTAAAGGATGAATGACTTTGCTGTCGAGCTTCTCTTCCGGTGATATGAGCTACATGAAGGTTGTCTAGGCGCATCTGATGACTGCTGCTGCTATAACGAAAGATATATTTACATTGAAGGTTATCTAAATCTGAAGACATTTGTTGGCTTTCTGCAACTGTTTCTGAAGTACGAATGAAGTTTATCTGAATGACTGCTGTGAAACTTCAACTGTCGCGGAAGATAATTTTCAGCATCTGGTGACTGCTGTGAACTCTTCCGGTGTCTGTCATCTGAAAACTGCTAACGAAAAGAATGAATTTGTCGAGATACCGGCGTTTACTGGCACTCTGCTCAACCGGTGATATGGTACGGGAAGGTTATCTGGGCGCATCTGAATTGACTGCTGTAAAACTCTCTTCCGGTGTGCTGGATACGTTGTCTGGGCGTCTGGCTTGACTGCTGTCTGGCACCGGTGATGCTGAAGGCAAAGAATGGATTTATCACAGGCGTCATTACTGTAGGCAACCGGTGTGCTGAGGCACGGAATGGGAAGGTTATTAGGCGTCAATTGTTTCTTTGTAGATATGATAACCAGTACACGTAAGTTGTCACCAGGGGCGAACTTTAACGTAGACAACCGGTGTTTTGGGCGAATGAAGGTGTCGAGGATGGAACGACTGGGCTCTGCCGGTGTTTTAATTTTGAATGAAGTTGTCGAGGATACGGTGACTTTGCTATCTCTATAACCGGTGCTGGAAGGTACGAATGGAGGTTATCTGAGCGTCTGACGACTGCTGTAAACAATTGATATGAGGGGAAGCTTTGTCAAAAGTTAACAATAACCGGTGATATGGAGAACACATGGGGAAGACATCTGTTCGGTGTTTGGAAGACACGGGCGGGGTTAAACATCGCTTTAATAGCGTAACGATTCGCGAAGAACATCGGGGCCTTCTGGGCATCTGGTAACTGCCAGCCGAACTCTACCAGCTTCCGGTGATGGAAGGTACGAATGGGAGGAATTGTCGAAGAATCTGGTGACTGCAACAAAACTCTTATAACCGGTGTTTGGAAGACACGAAGGTTGAAGTTGGTGACTGCTGCGGAAGCCAACGATATGGAAGGTACAGATGGGGACTGTCTGAGCATCTGATGACTGCTGGCAAACTCTGTTTCGGTGTTTGGCGGGGGTTGTCGAGATATGACGACTCTATAACCGATGTTTGGTACGAATGAATTGTCGAAGACTCTGAGCTGACTGCTGTAGTCTGTAACGGTCACGATTTACCGAATGAGGAGTTATCAGGCGTCTGGTGACTGTAAAACAACGGTGTACAGTATCGAGAACTGCTGTAGATTTATAACGGAAGGTACGCATCGGGGAATTCTGGGCATCTGATGACTGCTGTCGAAAACATAACCGGCGTCGCGGAAGGTACATTGAGTAACGTCTGGAAGCCGACGTTGTACCGAATACAACTTCGGTGTTCTTGAATGAAATTTATCTGGTGCTGTGAGCTTTCTATAACCGGTGTAATTTTACGTATTTATCTGGAAACGTCTGAGGCGACAACAAACTTTTCTAACCGAACGGAACACGAATCGGTATGGAATCGACATTTCGCGAAAATAAACCGTCGGCCAGAATTGCGGGGTTGATCAAAAGAGGATCGGGCGGCACGAACTTTATGGCACCGATTGATGAACGTCGAACGAACTGCTGTGAAATACATAACCGGTGATGGATGTACGCATCGAGGAAGATTCTGTAAAACTATGGAATTGTCACAGGCATCTGATGACTGCTGTCAGGCTCTATAACCGGTGATGGTACGAAAATGGAGATCTCGAACTGTATTCCGGTGATATGAAGGCTTGTCAGGATCTGAATGACTGCTGTGAACTCTATAACTTCGTGTTTAATTTTGGTGAAGCAGGCTCTGCTGGCTTTCGGTGTTTCGGTACGAAATCTGTCAGGATACGAGCGACAACGCAATCAACCGGTGTTTGGAAGGCCCGAAGATGATTTAATGCGAACGTCTGAGCTTCGACTGCTGTAAAACTCTGGCGGTGTCTGGAAATGAAGTATCCGAGGTCTGAGCTATCGAACTCTATAACCGGTGATCACTGGAAGACATCGAATGACTGAGCATCTGAGCGACTGTTGTAAACTCTATAACCGGTGTTTGGAAGGTACGAATGAAGTATCTGGGCATCTGGTGTCTGGGCGTAATCTGAATGACTGGCAGCATGAACTGGCGGCCATGTTACGGG